>NC_134409.1:42888809-43188809 GCF_038048845.1 Mixophyes fleayi
TCACAAAATGGGTGAAATGGCAATATTCCAAAGCTATGTTTATCTGTTAAGTGTTTTTATGAAGTGTTTTATGATTGCAATTGCATCCTCATCAGAACACAAGCTAAATATATGTCATTTTACCTGTGCAATTCCTGGAATTTTTAGATGAGAGACTTGTGAGACTGAATCATGTTCAAGATTTTCATTTGTATAACTGTATCCAGTGGGATCCTGAATAATAATATTCGGAGGATCAGGGGCCTGGCAGGTAATAATGAAAGATGTATCATTCCCCACAGTTTTATCTATAAATATAGAGCCAGATAAGTGACCTGCAACTTGGATGATCCTCAAAACACTGGTTATCTAAAAGCAAAAGAAATGTAATCAGTAAATTGATATTCAGGAGCTATAGTGACCGTTTTATCCCTTTCAAACACTTGTTCATTAAATGTAGATTTTCAGATAAGAAATCTCATGTGTTACTAAAACAAAGAGAATGCATGAATATAATGCAGTTTATGTAAAAATGTTTAAAATAAAAGAAATTATACATTTTTTTCTTAATAGTCTCACCTTTATAAATGGCTCAGCAACAATTCCATGTACAGGGGATATTTCAGTAAATGCTCCAATTAAACTGTCTGAGTCCGTTCTATCTGAGGCAAAGAACATTGTTCCTCCTTATATAAACAACAGAAATACAACATCCATCATATAGTGAGAATCTAATCCATGCAATGCACCTTAGTACCCTAATCATTTATCATATCTTCAGTGTTGCTCACCCTAAATCCTGCAAAAGTACGAGCATTCAAAGTAGTTACCAAAAGCCAAATGTGGGTATTTTACCTATGAATGAGCCAGGTTGAAATAGAGGCGCATTTCTGTAAAACAAATCATACTGCACATACACATAATTAGGCGTTTGTAAATGACCCTTAGTAGATTTTTTAAACATACCAAGTTAACTAAAATTAAACAATAAAAATACATTGAAATGGAAGTAGGATACACTTAAAAAAAACTATTTATTGCATATTTTAAATGCAGGTAAGGTCTTTTTAATCTAGACAAATTAATAAACTATTAAATTAGTGTTTATACTTGGGATTATAACAGGAAAACCCTTATATATTAAAATCAGGCAACAAGATGATGATCCAGAACAACCATTCATAAAAGGCACTTAAGATTAGTGTAATGTGTTCCAGGGTCTGGAACGCACTGCTGTAAGAGCAGAGGGACACATTTACTAAAAAGGACGTACAATATTTGAATAAGAGCCTTTCACTTAATCTTATCACTTGGATTTCTATCAGCTGGGCATAGATATGCACCAATTCTATGTTTAAAAGTAGACATCACTATGAGTAAACCACACTGCAACGGAGAAACTTCCTTCAATAGTGGCTAGCAGGATCATAAAAGTACAATTGGTAGTTTCATACTCGTTAATACCCACATATCGAGAACTAAAGTGCATTTAATAACCATTATTTTCAAATAATAATAATAATAATTTTATTTACATAGCAAATATTAGTCTCCAGTGATCACCACAACCGCAAAAATACCTGATCATGGGTGTAACTGTTATACCCATGTAAACTAGGAGCGGTTTAAGTCAATTAGTTATTGCTCAGGTTTTACCATGGTAAATATTTTACTACCTGTTGCTAGACTCTCTGTATCCCACCCTGAGCTGGAATAAGGCTCTGGGGAGCCCAGGGTACTAAATACAAGGGGGCTCCAATTATGTAATATGGTTATCATTTTAGACAAATACGCAGACAATACTTTGTGCACTACTGTTAGTTGCCTGCAGCTCTGTCTTCACAAGCAGTATAGTGTAAGGTGGAACATACCTCTCAACTGTACTTGCAGTCGGACCAAATCTTGACAAAGAGAGACAGTCACCCAAATTCGGGACTGCCCCAACAGATTCAGGACAGTGGCAGACTGTATGCTAGGATCTTTAGAAGTATAAAAGTATAGCATACAACTTATGATATGAATACAACTTTCAAAGGCCTTTTTATGACCACGAGACTCACAGAGAATATTTACTGTGTGACATAAAAGTATATAATATTCATAAGATTAAGTCCACAAATAGACACTTCTAACAAACAAATAAGTAAAATAATAATAATAATGTACAAATGAAGTTGGTTTCTTCTAGAAAATGAGTATGATCCAACAAATATCAAATAGAAAGAAATACACAGGATCACTAGATATAAGCAACACAATCATCTATGATCTGTGACGGGCACCTGACCTCACTACTTTTCTCAAACAAAGCATTTCCATGTGTATACACTGAGATCTCATTAAAAAATAAAAATTAATACATGGCATACACTGGGAGAAAGAAGCTGCTAATGGCTTTGGATAGGCAACAATATGCCGATTATTTGTTGTATATGTAACATTACCGATTTTGCAAGCTGTAATGTTCTGTGTTAGTATGTGTTGATAATGGATTTTTGTGTAAGAAAATAGAGATAAAAAAATGCCAACTAATTTTTAAAGCCATATCCACCTTTCAATTCTAAGCTACACTATATGGTCAAAAGTATTCGGACGCTTGACCATTGCACCAACAGGGACTGTAATTACATTGTATTCAAATACATATACTTTAATATGGAACTGGTCCCCGTTTTGCAGCGTTAACAGCTTCCACTCTTCTTGGAAGGCTTTCCACAAGATGTTGGAGTGTTTCTGTGAGAATTTGTGCCCATTCATTCTGTAGAGCATTTATGAGGTCAGGCACTGATTTTGGACGAGAAGGCCTGGCACACAATCTCCATTCCAGTTCATACCAAAGGTGTTCGATGGGGTAGAGGTCAGGGCTCTGTGCGGGCCAGTCAAGTTCTTCCACACCCTACTCATCAAACTATGTCTTTGTAATCCTTGCTTTGTGCACTGGGGCACAGTCATGTTGAAATAGAAAAGGGCCTTCCACAAAATGTTGTCATAAAGTTGGAAGCATAACATTGTTCAAAACGGCTTGGTATGCTGAAGCATTAAGATGTCCATTCACTGGAGATAAGGGGCCTAGCTCAAACCCTGAAAAACAGCCCCATACCATTATTCCTCTTCCACCATACTTCACATTTAGCATAATGCAATCAGGCAGGTAACATTCTCCTGAAATGCTCCAAACCCAGACTCGCCTATCTGACTACCAAACACAGAAGCGTGATTCGTCACTCCACAGAACACATTTCCACTGCGCCAGTATCCAGCGTCGGTGTGCTTTACACCACTCCATCCGACACTTGGCATTGATCCTGGTGATGTGAGGCTTGCATGCAGCTGCTTGGCCATGGAAACCCATTCCATTAAGCTCCCACCGCACAGTTTTTGTGATTACATTAATGCCAGTGGAAGTTCGGAACTCTTCAGCTATGAAATCAGCAGAGCGTTGGCGACTTTTATGGACCATACACCTTAGCAGTCGTTGACCCCGCTCTGTGATTTTACATGGTCTACCACTGCGTGGCTGAGTTTCTGTTGGTCCTAAAGGCTTCCTCTTTCTAATAATATCACTTACAGTTTACCATGGAGTATCCAGCAGGGATGAAATTTCACGAACCGTCTTATTGCAAAGGTGACATCCTATCACATTACCACGCTTGAAGTCACTGAGCTCTTCAGAACGACCCATTTTGCATCACAAATATTTGGAAATGGAGACTGCATATCTAGGTGTTTGAATTTATACAGCTCTGGCATCAGGTCTGATTGAAATACCTCAATTCAATAATCAAGAAGTGTGGACAAATACTTTTGTCCATATAATGGAAAACATGCCAACTAATTTCTAAAGTCATATCCACCTTTTAATTCTAAGCTATGTGTACTACTTTCCTTTGACTGATTATTGCTTATGAAATAATGTTGACAAATTACAAACATGAGAGGGGACATTGGAAACCACTAATTTATATTTTTACAGCAAATTTGTCACTCACCGGACTGTGAGTGCTTCTTCCCGTACATTTAGGAACCGTGGCCGTCCTCCATCCTGAGGGTCTGCGCATGCGCAGCCCTTTCAAACCCTTCAGTACCTGTCCCTTTAACTTAATTGGCAGATCAGGCAACACTCCCTATATTAAGCACCTGTGGTCAATACCACGTGGCCTGATCTTGGAGTCTCATTCCCCATGAGCCTCTGAAGGTGTTCCTGTGTTTCCTCGTTTATTCAGCGCTGCTGATTCCTGTGGTTTCCAAACCACTTCTACCCCTGTGGTTTCCAGACCACTTCTACTCCTGTGGTTTCCTAACCACTTTAACCCTCCTGTGTATCATCGTGACTGTTAGCTGATTCCTATCCGCTGCCTCCGTGCACTACAGTCTTCAAGCCACTTCAACTCTGCTATGTATCATCGTGACTGTTAGCTGATTCCTATCCGCTGCCTCCGTGCACTACAGTCTTCAATCTACTTCAACTCACCTGTGTGCCATCTTGACTGTTAGCTGATTCCTATCCGCTGCCTCCGTGCGCTTCAGTCTTCAGCTCATCTCATCTCTCCCGTGTTTCCTCGAGACTGCTACAACTGATTCCTATCCGCTACTCTCCGTGCTCAACAGTTCCAGCTCAGCTCTGCTCTCCCGTGTTCCATCGTTGCTGCACCTACTGGTTGCTATCCGCTACCTCCGTGTATCTGCAGAGTCCTGCTGCTGCTACTCCTCAGTACTACTCGTCCTACAACAGCTGACCCGCTCTCCGTGCTTCTCCGTATTCCCGCTGGTCTCTACTCGCCAGTCTGCATCGGATCTGCGCCTCACTGTTTTCATCTCATCTAGATCATCGCTACTCTTCAGGGTCCTCCAGGAGTCCAGTTCTACATACTACTGCTTCCTGAGTATTTGTTCCCCTGCTGGTCTATCTACCTGTGCGCTGCACCTACTTGATTACCGCTTCACCCCTCCAGGGACTTCGCATCCTGCCGGCCTCCAGCCGTTCAGGTATCTCTGCACTCCTGTCTGACAGCCTGCTTCTGAACCACGGTATGCATACTTCTCATTGACTGTGCTGGTGTATTGCATATCTTGCTGGACTGAGTTTGTTCTCCCCTGGAGTTTACTATCCGCTGAGACTATTGCCATCATTGACTGTGTTATCTTGTGCCGGATTACCTCAAGTGACTTTCTATTATTGCAGTGCTGTTCAGTCATTAATATATTGTGCATGCTATTGTGGATCAAGTTTAAGGTGCCCGTGTATCCCCTGTATTGCAGTCTCTCCCCGTGCTCCTCCTCACATATATATTCAGTGGTACAACTTGCTAGAGGCAGACCACTGATCCCTGTTTCCTGTGTCACCTGTTCCAGTATCCTCTCACATAGCAGTGGTACAACTTGCTAACGCAGACCACTGACTCCCCGGATACCTCCACTTGGATTCCATTCCTTCACTCAGACAGCGGTACAACTTGCTATCCGCAGACCGCTGACTCTCATCACCTCCTCGTTTCTGTTGGACATTCCTCCTCACTATAGCAGTGGTACAACTTGCTACCGCAGACCACTGACTACCCTCACGTGTCCTTTGTCCATACAGTTCCTCGTGTATTTCTACATCCATATTACCAGTGCTGCTAGTCATAGACTTTCCTGAGCATCTCCATCATCTGCTATTTCCTGTTCCGTGATCACCCTGCTACCAGAGTACCATATTACCATCTATACTGCTCTGGTAAGCCTATCACCTGGTGATCCCTGGGTAAAGACTCCTAGTGCCCGTGACAAAATTGCTGTATATTATTTATTTAATAACCCCTAATATGTTTTTTTTATAATGTACTATTCCTACAGTAACTGCAAATTTTTCTGCCATGTGTTGCTTTAATAACATGTCCATTATTATCACATTACAACCCATACTTTGTATAGAGTTAATTACTTTGAATTTTATTTAATTGTATTTGTGAAATAAAGCTATTACATTTTTTAATCTTTAATTGATATGATTTGTAGCAGGTGTATGCAGAGGCAAAGTTTTTCTCTGTATGACGTGTTGACATATTACAGACTGGCCTATTAGACTTTAAAAAGCACTTCCTTTATTGAATACTGGATGCTAGGTTCCATTGAAATGCTGATGAGTAATTTTGATATTTATGTACATTACGTTTAGATTGGATTCCTATATTGGCCGGTACAGCAGTATTATGTTGCATGTGGTGATTATTACCCATTCTATTCTCGCATTAATTGCTCAGCTTATAAATTGGTATTGGGATGACCCACTGTCACTGATGTGTATCGTACAATGTTCTGTATCTATAAACTCACCTGTCACATCTGCTAAGCGTTCCAGTTCAGGATCAGCTTTGGACCCGATAGCAATGGTGTGAATAACAGATCCGCTCTCTGACACTTCTGATAAACATTTATACATATTTCTGTCACTTCCACTGACTGCCAAGATGATTTCAGAACCTTCTGTACCACCATCGAGACCTTTGATCACCTGAAACAATGTAAGGCATTGTTTTATGTCTCACATACTCATCAATTGAAATATTGTTTACTTGTTTTATTATACCTTAGAATACATGCCACATTGCTTATTTTAGTGTTTTATGACCATAACCTTTCCAGAATCATGGTTTATGTAGAAAATATTGACTTACTTGCTTTACCATATAAAAATAAGAATGTGCATTTGATGAAGATATACAACCAAAAATGTGTACAAAAAGAAACAATTAGCACCCTAAAGATTTTAAATTTAATGTACATTTGCTAGATGGATTTATTTTTTAGTAGGACAATATATAACAGAAAACATCAGTCTTGATTTTCAGAACATGTGACAAAAACTTTTTTTTCTGCACTACTCGTGATATCATGAAATGTTAATGATTATGGATTCAGCTTCAGGTATTATGTTTATAATTTTCATTGTTCAATGACTCAATCTTACGCCCCAACAAAGAATGTTAGGTATCACAATCACTGGTGCAGTGGCAATAAAGTTGATGGTGATATAGGTCATATATCCACTTTTGACTCACTTTAGATATGTTTTAAACACTAGTAAGAACACATATCAAATGCAGGTATGTATGATACTTGCATTTTAGAGATCACTATAGATCTCAGAATGTATTTAAGTGCAGTAAATGCAAAAAAAATTAACATGTAGCATTCCAAAAATTGGTCCACAACAGAAAGCAACACAAATAAAAACACCAATGTATGAAATATATGTAAACTGAAGAAATGAACTAGTGTCAGACCCATACATATAAAATACATATACATTTAAAAAATAAATAAAAAAACACCAGTTGGTATGAGCAATAAGTGGGTAAAAATATAAATAAACATTAAAGGGGCTCATGCTGAATTGGAAGTACACCCATTTGGTTAGCATAAAATTTGTGCTGAACATGCCCACAAACAAGCATACGTCTCGTTTACCTATGAAGCCGATAGGTGCTTTCTTCATTACTTGTGCTTATATTATATAATTTTGTGGGCATATTTTAGCATGACAATATTTTTATTTTTATTTGTACATGAGTATGAAGATTACACCTGATTATAATGGTGGTTTTTTTAAAATTGAACCTAATAGGGAATTTGTTTTTCCTTTCAAAACAAAGGGCCAGTTATAGACACCAGGGTAAAATATCAGATTGTGGATCCCTCAACTACTACAAACCAACATCAGATCACTGTTTTGTTTAGTTTTTCGCTTTTTAAAATAATTTAATGGATAAAGAAACTGAGTTATATATGCATTGTACATTGGCTTGCTCCCAGACACAAGATAAACTGTTTTAGTAAATATTCTTTTACAATGTTATTGTCCTATTTCATTACTTGATGCAGATTCAGAACGTCAATAAGAATGCCACAACATAGTCACCTATTCTAGCTCTGTCTTGGGTAACGCTGTCACTTGATTCAATTCTCTTAACTACAAGGAGTGGGATTGGCCAAAGTTTTGTACCCTGGGTCAAGTTGCTCTATCACTCCTCTTTAGCCTGATTACAATGAAATAAAAGGTTGACTGAATCATTTGTTCTCCACACTGGTCCATGGCAAGTCTGTGTTTAGTATACACAGACTCTTGATTATAGTAAAGCAAAATTGAAAATAAAAACATTCTATGAAAAGTCATGGGCTGACTTTCTCTCTCTGACAAAAAATATATTGAGGTATATATACAATCTATACTAGAACACCTCCCAGCTACACTATGTTAATTCAACAATGTATAACCTGCATCCTAGATGCCTCTCTGAGGTAGAAAATTTCTGGTTTGACAGTGGTGAAAATTCCAGACATTTTAGGATGATAGGGTAATAGACCTAATGTTTAAGGTACTGGAATCTCAAATACCCAAATACCCTTCTTATATGTTGATGGTCTAGTTGAGTAAGTTGTTACCCCCATTTTATTTTCCACAATAAGTAGAAGTGGTGAGCTTGTCCAAGCATTATATATATATATATATATATATATATATATATGTCACTGGTAAATACCAGCCTCCCATTGTGTCAGGCATTGTATCTGTGCCTGGCCATATACTGTTATGCCTGTGACTTATATTTCAATAAAAGTCTTCAGCAACCATGACACAGTTGGTATTGTACACTTATTTGCTGTTAAACTGCAGAAAACATAACAAAGAAGAAAGATTCTTATGCCTACTATATACATCACATAATAAGATCCAGTGTATCCTTCCATCAAATATACACACGGTAGCAGAAACTGCATACACCACACTACTCCCATTATAGATAAATGTAGAGATAAGAAAAAATTATCAAAGTACAAAATATATGTTACCCCAGAAGGTTATAGATCAAGCCTTTGAGGTTCCTTACAAACTCTGTCTGGGTAACAATGTTTAAATAACAGAGCGACAGGCTGTTCAACCTAGAATCACACTAGAAGGTTCAGGATCATATGTTGCTACCAAGTGAACCACAGGCTCAGGTGACTCTGTAACAGACTCAGGAACAGCCTCTGGAGTAAATCCCAATGGGTATACAGTCTCCATAAGGTCCTCCAGATAACTTGATTGGCTATGTACAGGTGTCGACTTACAGTTCGTTTGTGCCTTAGCCTCTATATTGGTCAATGTGGTCTAACCATAATTCACTTCCCACTTTATTTTATTAGTCAACTTCACATTTGTCTTTATTTACTCTGAGTCTCTATTCCTGTAGTCGGGCTAATACTCTTAATGGTCCTCATTATCTTTGCCTGTCACTATTATGTCATCCAGGTAAAATTGTGTACCCTGGTATTCTCTGTAGGACTGGAATAGAAGCTATTCCGAACAGAAGGCGGTTATATTCAAATAATCCTTTCTGTGTATTGGTAGTTAGGTATTTATTGGATGCTTCCTCTATTTCCATCTGTAAGTACGCTTGAGCTAGGTCAGTTTATGGAGAAACGGTCTCCCCCTGAGAGAGATGCAAAAATGGTCTCTATTTTGGGCAAAGGATACTGTATATTCTGTAGCACTAGATTTATTGTTGTTTTGAAATCTCTGCAGATGTGGATACTTCCTGCTTTGTCCTTCTTTACCATGGGGACTATAGGTGTAGCCCATTCCCCATTCACTCCATTCTACATAGAAAGAGTATACTACAATCTTTCAGTTTCCATAATTTCTCCTCCACCCCTGGCTAAATAGTATATGGTACCATACAGGCTTTATGAAATTTTGGAATGACATTTGGATCCAAATCTATACTGGCCTTAATGCCCTTTAACGTGCCTATCCCTTTTTCAAAAATGGTTTGTGCAGCAGATAGCAACTTTGAAAGTCCTTTAGTAGCTGCATCATTTTTGGACACATTAGATGTGATTGGCAGTTCATTCACATGTTTAAGCCTATCAAGTTGAATTTTCCTTATCCATTTGCATCATTTGCATCTCAATAGTGCCGGTCAACCCTGTGGAAGCACGTGTAAATACAGTTCATGTGTATTGCCTATGTATTTCACCAACACTTTTATTTTTCCCAGTGGAGACACCGGTTCGCCAGTATATGTGCAGAGCATTGCCTCTGTTATCTTTAATGGAAACTTTGCAAACAGGCATTTGTAATCATTTTCATTTATCGCTGACAGAGCAGAGCATGCATCTAACTCCATTTGCATTTTCATTCTCGTACCACATACTAAACGGTCTCGTAGGGCATGATAACCCTGCTCCAAATTGACAGTGTTCAGATAACTTTCTCAGTTCAGCAATATATTCTGTCACACTTTCACTTTTAGCTTGGTTTCCATTATCAAACCGAAATATCTCAGCAATCGCCAATGGTTTAAATGCTTTTGTAGAATGTCCACAACGTCTTTAAATGATTTGCTGGCTGGCTTTTCAGGTGCTAATAAACTCATCAGTAGACTGTATGCTATGGCACCCATTCCACCAAGTAAAACTTCACCTTTCTTTTCTCCTTGCACACTGTTAGCATCACAGTACAGTTCCACTCTTTCAATATATGTGACCCAGTCTGCTATAGCACTATCAAAAGCAACTATTATTCCAATGTATCCTGACAAATTGCATTTATGTCCTTTTTCTTCCCTTACTTAGAGAAAGAATTATATAACGTACGTGCCCCTTTATTCAGCCTGGGTGATTCTGGCAGTCTGCATGTGCTACTCCTTTGCACCCCACAATTGCAATGTATTAGTCCTGCTGGCACTCATCTGATCACCGGAGAGTTTAATCCTTGTTGTCAGTGTTAAATCTGTGATTTATATTTTGATAATTAGAACTGAGGGATGGATTAAACCGAGGGAGATTAAAAACGGAGTTTGTTTAAATAAATAATTGGCCTCATTAAGTGTTAAAAAAGAAAGGGAAGGTGTTGTGATGCCTATTTAAGTGTCATAAGGGGCAGGCTTAAGGACCAGACTATAAAATCTCAGGGAGGATTCATCCAGTCATCTCAGATCTTGCATCTGGTACGGGTGCTGGAGGCATGAGGAGCAACGGGGTACACGGGCTCAGTGCTAGGACTACGGTCTTGTCACTGGTGCAACATTTGGCGTGGTAGGAGAATGCTGTACAGTCAGTAGGTAAGGTTGGCGGAGAGCAAACCGATAGTAGTGTGGCGTTTGAAACCCGCTCTTCAAAGAGTCGGCTTAGGTTCTGTGCAAGTACCGCCCCTGGGGGCTGGCTCATGGTGCATCACGATTAGCCCAGAAGTGTTCGGGTTCTGGAATGCCTGTGAATATTGCCCAGTTTAAGGATAAATTACAAGTGTGCACTCAGGCAAAATGGTGGATATATATTGATGTCCCGAAGGTGGGTGACCCGTGATGGGACATACAGATTGGTATTGAGCATTTACCAATGATGTACACAGTGTTTTCCCTCCACCATATTAGTGTTTGGTTATTTAAATAAACAAGTTTATTTGCCAATAAGTTAGTGTAGTGTCTTTATTACATATGATAAGTGTTAAGGTTAAGATTAAGGGATTATAGTTATGTTATCAACTGCTAAGCATTTAAAAGTCTTTAATAACCATGAAACAGTGGCTATTGCATGTTTCTTTACTGTAGAACTGCAGGAAACACATTACACAGAAGATAGATTCATACACCAACTATATACAGCACATAATAAGGCCTGGGGGTATATTTACTAAACTATCAGTTTGAAAGAGGGGAGATGTTGCCTATAGCAACCAATCAGATTTAGTTATCATTTGTTTAGTACTTTGTACAAAATGACAGCTAGAATCTGATTGGCCAGCCATTTAGTAAATATACCCCCTGGTGTATCTCTCCACCAAATACACAGTAACAGGATCTACATACACCATAGAAACGTCTATGGAAAACAATTTGTTCCTTGAATCTCCAACCCAATTACTGTGGCCCCTGAGATGACTAAATGAGAGTGGGTTGGGCTAAGGGAAGGAGTTTTACAATATTTGTAGTTACCGCAGACAATGCTGTTGCTAGAAATATACTTAACTATATGGTAGGGGGTAATGCATAGGGCAGAAATGCAGGGTGTTAATTCTATGGGGGGGCATCCAATTGACGGCGGGATCGCCGAAAACCCAGCGCTCGAAAAATATTACCGTTAATACGGTAATCCTGCGCGTAAATACCGTTAATACGGTAATTTACTCGCTGGATTTCAGGGAGCTGCGAGCTGAAATCCAGCGAGATATTACCGTATTAACGGTAATATTTTTCGAGCGCTGGGTTTTCGGCGATCCCGCCGTCAATTGAATACCCCCCTATGAATTCTTTGAAAAAGTTATGTTTATATTTTCATTGCATTAGTGAAAACAATAAAGAAAAGTTATAAAAAAATAAATATATTCCCTCTATGCTCCAGTAGTCGCTATAAATGCAGAGCACAGTATGTAGTGATTTCATTAACACTACTTATACTTTTGTTGGAGAGGCACTGGTATATCTTAATGCTTGTTTACATCATATAGATTTCTGTGCAATTTATCCTGCATTTTTATGCATAGCGCATGTTTTCTTAAATGGCCATACAGAAGTGGAAGTTGCTCAATCAATTTACAGACTCATAGCAGGTCCTTGAAAGGGTGGGTTTTCCTGAAAGGAACACACACACAGTAAAATCCCCCAGCACACTGCTATAGCCAGCAAAGGAACTGCCATTTCTACTTGTACATAAAAATGCAAAAGTCTCAGTTGGACACAATTGCAAATGTATGTTAAGCTACCTGCCACTTCAAGGCGCTTTTGCTAATAGGGTGGTCCTAACTCTGAGCGTCCCATATATTTGGGCTATACATATATGTGTTTTTTAAATTGAGAGCTAACTTAACAAGAGGTACCCCAGAAGCCTCCAAATGGCAATACAACACCAGCACTCCCCATCAGCTACTGACACTAACATGCCTCTCAAACAAACAATACAGAAGTGGAAGTCGCTCAATCAATTTATAGGCTCATAGCAGGTGCTTGAAAGGGTGGGGTTATCCTGAAAGGAACATACACAGAGAAAAATGCCCCAGCAAAGCAGGATTTTTCTCTGTGCTTTTTCTTAATGGCAAAATAAAATACATAAAATAGCGGGAAATAACATGAAAATTTATATGATTTTAGTCTCTAGTTTTCATACAGATGATGTTTCATTCTTATTAATGTTATGTTTTAATCAGGATGAATTTAAACATAATTTTGCATACTGTGGTGTCCACACTGAATTGAGTTAGCATGAAGAACTGGGAGTCTACTTCATTTTAATACACTACATTTATTTTAGCTAGTATGAAAATTATTGCCATAAATAACTATATATTTTTTGTTTTAGATGATTTACCTGCAAACCAGATAAAATCCCTTTACAGACAGATATTCCTCCGCTAGAGGTGTTTGGAAGGTATGAAGTAAGATTCCACCGTACATAATTGTTGACAATATGACGTAAAGAACTTTTAACTTCTGTAGTTTCATTAAATGTGACAATGCCAACATAGGAGCCAGTTTCAATAACGTGTTGAATAAAGATGGCCGCTGCTTGACGTAGCCTTCGGATTCGTTCACCCTACTTATAGGACAATAATACATTTGTATCAGGATTAATTCACAAGGAAATACAAATTAAAATTCTTTATTCAAAATATACATCAATGTGATGTTGAGATTTATAGATCTGAAAGTTTGGACTTTCAGTCAGTACAGTCTAGCAAAGAAAGGTAATCTTTGTCAGTCCAAATGAAGTAAAAAAAGGACAACAAAAGAAACAAGATGGTTTCATCAGATCTTCCTCTGAAGAAACTGCCCTTTAGCAGGCAGAGAAACCAGTTAGAGGTATTGGCTTGGAAACAACAAAATTTGGTATAAACTGGCGCAAAAAATAATAAACTAATAAAGTAAAAATGAGTGAGAATAATTGAAAGTAAAAGGATTTAAAAATGTATTGAGTTGCAAAAAAGTCAATAACTATATACATTACCGTTTTTATCTGTGCTTGATGTTCTGATTGAACTGACCATCAATAGAAAGCTGACTGGCTTATTTGTGTTACGTCATTGCTACTCTGACACACAGCGTTCTACAAAGTTTGTGTTTATGGACTTGCATCTTACCATTTAAACCTGCATGGATTTTCTATACCACGGCTTGACACATTGTTCACTCTCTTTTTGAGCACACCATTTTTGTTTATTATTTATTTGAAGTTTGGATTGGATTAAAAACAAGAAGCTGGCTGGCTTATTTGGTATATATTATTGCAAGCTTTCAGTATTTTATTGTTTACACCTATTTTTCTGAACCTATTTGGACCAATACTCTTTCTTTCTTTATATGACCTAACATGGGTAGTTATACCCGGTTATTTTTTGGTCCGGACCATTTATTGACTTTTTTGAAATTCAATACATTTTTAAATTATTATTATTATTATTATTATTATCCTTTATTTGTTAGGCGCCACAAGATTTCCGCAGTGGCGTACACCATACAGACAGTACACTATACAGGGTGAAACAGTACAAAACAATAAACAGAGATACCAGTACTTCAGGAACTCCAGGCAGGTTAAAGCAATAAACACGGAGCAGAAGAACCGTTGAGGAGACAGGAGGAAAGAGGGCCCTGCTCAAGTGAGCTTACATCCTAAGGGAGGGAAAACAGAACAGGCACAAGGGGAGCTAGATGAGGCAAGGGAGAGAGCGAGTGGAGGAGATGAAGGGGTTATGCGGAAGGTTGGTAGGCTTTAAAGAAGAGGTGGGTTTTCAGTGCACGTTTGAAGGAGCACAGAGTAGGAGAGAGGCGGATGGAACGAGGGAGGTCATTCCAGTGAAGGGGGGCAGCACGGGAAAAATCTTGGATTCTGGAGTGGGAAGAGGTGATAAGAGTGGAGGAGAGGCTGTAAATCCTTTTACTTTCAATTATCCTTAATTGTCTTCACTTTATTAGTTTAATATTTTTTGCGCCAGGTTATACCAGGTTATGTTGTTTCTGTTCCTCTAGGGGAAGGGACCCCTCTCCACCCCCTTACTACAAGGTATTTCCTACTTAGGCAGCATTCTACATATTCATTTAGGAAGCACGGTTTATCCCTGCCATTTTTTTCTGTTTTGAGAGGTATTGGCATGGCTTGGATGCTCATTATCTATAGATTTGTATTGCCGCTCGGTCTTATACATTTTGGTGGGCAGTCTGGATTACACTCATATTACTGTTGTTGCTAGTACATGTGAGGACTTTATGCGGATGTGACTACACTGCAACTGACTTCCAGCTACATAATGCGCAAGGTTTCTGTGAGTGATGTAAAAGTTTGTTCTGAACACATATATGGAAACAGCTGACAGCTGTTAACACCGGGAGACTATTTTACATTTAGCCTCCCAGTGGGTAATTACTCATCCTTTTCATATGGAATCTTTCTGGCTTTGTTTACCCAGTTTAACAATACAGACTGTCTTTACTGTATCAGTATCTGATTTATATATACGGATACCCTACTTCAGAGTGTCTTTATATACGTATATGTTTTCATATTTATTGTGTTTGTTTTATCAGCACTGATTATTTATTGTATTTGTATTTTTATTCTTATGATGTAAACAATAAATAATATTTTATTGCACATACTCTCTGTGCTACCTATTTCTTCTACTTAAGATACATGTTTCCTCTAGGAATTATTTGTACTCTTATTTTATTTTAATATTTGTCATATATTTTATCATAGTAACAGTGGTAATTACCGCAGCCATGTTGTCAGAGACGTCCAGTACTAAGCAGACCACCCTTGTTCTGGATTGAAGCAGTGAGAAGGAAGGTGGTGGTGGGAGCTCCATGCTGGATTTTGGTAGTGTGGATTTAAAGTCAGCTGAACTTTTAATAACATCCCAAGTGCTGCGATAGCTGCACATTTTATTCTGCATATTTGGGGCCTCCTTATCATGGTCATGTTCATAACAAAATTCCACAACCTGCAATAAGTAGATTTCATAGCATTAGATTCCAAGCATGTACAGAAAATATACAATTATTAATAATATGATTATATACTAGTGTTTAAAAAAAATCTAAATCAAAATACCATTTATGTATTTAACTATGTTTAGCATATAGCAATGAGCTCTCTTTTACTATTAAAATTTAGAACCCCCAGCAAGGCAAGTGGCGAGATTAACATGGGAGTTGGACCTGCTTGACCTCATAACTGGTAATTGGCTCATTACCCAAGTCAAGTTATTTAACAAATATTATTACTGACACAGTATAGTCAACGGGATAAACAGTAAATATATACTGAATCACATTTTTGCTAAATAAATAGGTACGTTTTGGTACATATTATGAAATGACAATCTTCATTGGCACCAAAATCAATTATTCAGGTACTTTTAGTAACAGCCTTATGGAGCCATATTTTTTTACAGATGTGACATGTCTAGTGAGTATACCAATTTTCACAAATTGCATAAGCTGCATTGTACAGTATGTGTAGTATGCACGATAAAATCAAAGATAGTTATTATGATCTATTGTCTATCTTTCTGTTTATTAGTATGCTTTATTTACATAGCACCAGCAAATTCTGCAGCACTGTACAATCAAGAAGACAGGATGGACATGCAGGGCCTGACCCACCCTTTGCATTGCTACATTGTTTGTTCAGGAACAATTTTGCTTCATTTTATGGCTTTCTCCTAACTGTAAATGAGGCCCAGAATGTTACCCAACAGCAACACACAATGAAACAAAAAGTGAGAGGGCCCTGCTTTCTAGAGCTTGCATTTAAAGCTATTTAGACAGGGTCAAATTTATTGGCTTGTCATACTTGGTCAATATCTGAGCAGGTATAGAAAATAAACATATGATAATTCCCAGGAGATGTGAAGTCCTTTAAAAGCCTAAGAAAAGACCCTACTGATAATTATGTTGATAAACTAAGGTGTCTTTTGTATAAGGCTTTAAGGGATAATGTTATTGATCAGGAAGAATTTCGTTTTTTATTACAGGAAAACCCTATATTTCCTATTTTTTTATTTTCTCCCAAAAATTCATAAATCTTTAGTCAATCCTCCGGTAAGACCTATTATTGCGGGAAAATTAATTTTCTTACCTCGCATGCCTCTCAGTATGTAGATTTATTTCTTAAAAAGTAAGTTTTGGAATTAGCAGCCTACTTAATATGTACTACTCCATTACTACAAGTATTAAGAACAATCAAATGGAAAGACTTTTGATGTTCAGGCCTGTATACTTGAATTAGTCATGAGAAAGGTATTCAGGCTATAAAACATTTTTTGGAATTTGATCCTAATATGACCTATAACCACAGAATATGTATATGTGATCTTGTACTTTTTATCCTTTCACATACTTATTTTACATTTTTGGAGACTTTATATACAACTCTGTGGCACGGCTATGGGTACTATCTTTGCACCTAGCTTTGCTAATTTATATATGGGGAAATGGGAGCAAGATTTTATCCATAACAACAGCAACCCTTTTGCTGAGAATATAGTCTGTTATCGACAATACATTGATGATATTATTATTATTTGGGATAGTTCTGAAGATTGTCTTAATAATTTCCTTCATTATATTGGGGATAATGAATATAACCTATGTTTTACATATAGATCTGATACATTTAAAATAGATTTCATAGATCTGGTGTTGAATATTAAAGAAAAAGAGGTTGAGACTAGTACATTTATCAAACAAGTAGTTAGCAACAGATATCTACATTATGAGAGCTGCCATTTAAAAAGTGGAAGAATAATATCCCTCATTCCCAATTTAATTTTGTTAAAAGAAACTGTTCTAATAAGGGACTTTGTGATGAACAATTGAAACTTATGTAATAGATTTAAAGATATAGGCTATCCAGAGAATATTAGTAATGAGGAACTGAATAAAACTTTGAACAAAAATATTAGAATAGTTAGTCTATAAAAAAAGGACTAAGAGAAAATTTGATTCCATCTATAACTGAATATAAAATAGATGAAAGGAAAATTAAACATGTTTTAAATAAGCATTGGGGAATTATTTGAATGGATCCTGTACTAGGTACTTTGGTGCTGGATAAACCAAAAATTATATTTAAGAAGACTAAGAATTTGAAGAGTTTATTTAGCACCAAGTATGCTGAGAATGAATAATAAGGCTAATGGAAAGACTTTTTGTCTAAGTCTGTGAAGGATTCTTTAAATGTTCTAGCTGCAATGTTTGCAAACTGGCAGACCGTGTAATAAAACTTTTACTAATTCCTCTTTGAATACTAGTTTTGAGATACATGTGATATATATTTTGGAATGCCCGTGCAATCTTAAATATATTGGTAAGACTAAGAGGGCTTTAAAATTACTCATTCAAGAACACATGAGGGCAATTAAAAACAAATTGGATATTCACTCAGTCTCTAGGCATTTTAATATATACACAAATGGGGATCTTAATTGTTTGAAATTTAAGGCAATTGAATCGGTTACACTTGGTCCTAGAGAGGGTAATTTTGGGAATAATTTGGCCCATAGAGGGATGTTTTGGATTTTTAAGTTAGGCACTTTAAGGACCACTTAGCTCCTAATGAAAGTTTTAAGATAGTACCTTTTATTTGAATATAAATTATATTTTATATTTATATATATATATCCAAATTATGTTCTAATGTGCTTTTTCTCATCTTTTTTCCCTCTTCTTATGTTATTTTTTTGTTATTAACTTGTATTTATTGGGTTATAAGGATCGTGTCTTATTTATTTTGTAAATGTTTTCTTATGTGGATCTCCTGTTTTTTTGACAATATTGACAGATTTTCTATCTTGATTTAATTAGACATATTGTCTGCCTTAATTACAAGATGGTGTTTTAAGCTTAATTTGTACTACAAGAAAATGTTGCTTATGTTGTCTGTAACACCAACAAGAAAATGTTGTTTGATGTCTATGTAATGCTATAATAACTTTTTATTTAGCTTCTAGATATGGTGTCATCCTTGACTCCTCTCTCTCCTTTGGCCCCCACATCCTTTCTCTTGCTAAATCCTGCCGCTTCCAGCTGCGTAACATCGCTCGCATCCGGCCCTTCCTCTCCAAAGATGCCACCAAATGCCTTATCCACTCTCTGATCATCTCCCGCCTGGACTACTGCAACCTCCTCCTCACTGGCCTCCCCCACTCTCATCTCGATCCCCTTCGATCTGTTCTTAACGCTCCCGCTAGGCTTATTTTCCTTTCTCGCTGCTCCTCTTCTGTCTCCCCCCTCTACCTAGCCCTTCACTGGCTCTCATTCCCCTTCAGAATCCTCTTTAAGCTCCTCACACTCACCTACAAGGCCCTCGCCAACTCCACTGCGCCCTACATCTCCACCCTCCTCTCTACTCATGCTCCATCCCGCCCTCTCCGTTCTGCCTCTGACCGTCGCCTCTCTTCCCCCCTTATATCCTCCTCCCACTCGCGTATCCAACACTTCGGCCGCGCTGCCCCCCTCCACTGGAACAAGCTCCCTCCCTCCATCAGAACTTCCCCTAATCTGTCCAGTTTCAAACGGGCCCTAAAAACCCACCTTTTTCTTAAAGCCTTTCTGTCTCCCACTTAACTTCCTACTTTATCTTCTGCCTCTGTCCCTCTACTCTCCCTCTCTCCCCTGCATCTCTCTGTCTGTCCTCCCCTCCCCTTAGATTGTATGCTCCTCTGAGCAGGGCCATCTCTCCTCCTGTTTCCACCACTTCTAACTCTGCTCTCCAGCTACTTAGCCCTCCTCCTCGAGGCTCCACTTCACGTCCACTCTCGCTTTCTCCTCCCCCCTGGGGGTCTCCCTGTCTTCCACGCCCTCCCTCTTGGGCCCCGTCATTTGCGGATCCTACCTCCCCCTTCCCCGCCCTCTCTAGCTGTGCATTGAGCTTACTGAGTTGCTGTGCTTACTGTTTACTGTACTGTGCTGTCTCCCATTGTATTGTAATTTGTTTGTCTCTGTACGGCGCTGCGGACGCCTTGTGGCACCTTATAAATAAACATTAATAATAATAATAGATATGATATTTTATACTAGTTTAATGTTGACATTGATATATTAGATGTAATATCGAAACTGCTGCTTGATGTTTGTATATTAATTTGTACTACAAGAAAATGGCACCTTTGTTGTTTTTAATATCATTAAGAAAATGGCGCTTGATGTTTTGATAATATTATGTTATAATTTTTATACAGTTTTTAGATATATTATGTGTAATATAAGTACACTGACGTTTTTCATATGTTAGATTTAATATTGAACATAACTACTGCTCAGTGCGCGTTCGATAATGGAGGTGACGTCACATATCCCTTTGGGCGGAAGTTGGATCTGTGTAAGTGCGGATATAGTTTCTACCATGTATGCTCTTCTGATTGGATTCTGCTAATGATGAGGACTATATAAACTGGGAATTTTTGGTTATTATAAACATTCCTTTTGATAAAGTCGGAACGATGAAACACGTTAAGGATTTGTTGGGAACTTCTTATCTCTTTAGCATGGTGTGGAGATCTTTTTTTTTCATGGCCTGAAAACCTCACCCTTGGAACATCTGCAGGAGACTGAGTCTAGAGATAAACTGTTATCTTATTTGCTCTATGTACGGGCATTTGTTTATAATTTTTAATTGTATTAAAATCTTTTATATTTTATGTGTAGATGTCCCTAGTTTGTGGATGAAAGCTAGGTATAAGCCTACTACACTATGATATTCCTCTTGTTTGAGTTTCCAGTGTGCAATTTGGATTGATCAATTTTGAATAGAAGCTGTTGAGGGAAATTTTCTACTTCTATATCAGATAAGCTACATACTTTTCATTCTTTGGTACACGGCTATTCACTTCTTGTTTAATTCAATTTGGGCTGATAATTATACTACACTATGTTTTGTTGCTTCTGTTCTTTATGTTTTTGATATGATTATTCCCATTGCCTAGCGTGTTGGCTGTCTATTCAAGCATTTTGTGAAACAGCACTTGCCTGCATTGCAGTCACAGTTCCTGAACAAATTAGGACCAACAAGTCATGTCTTGCTTTAGAAAGTTTCAAGTACTTACTAATATATAATATATCAGTAAAATAGTTTCTTCTTTGACTCTATTCATTTGGCAGAGATTATTTAACACTTTTTGTACATTTAACACTATACTCTCTCCTGGGTCACTTTTCTTTGGCCCTCACTGCAGATGAGCTAGGAGGTATAAGGAAGACAGTTCAGGAGCTAGCACAGCGCAATCCAATGACTCTAAGGTATTGTTTAGTGGTCTGCGTAGGAAACCATCTCCCATACCAGCTTCCTCCATAACTCACAGAAGTCTTGCAGTGAAGTCTGGAGAAAGCCAACCCAAGAGAGAGATATTGTGCATAAGGAGTGTGCTCTAACTGGGATCTAGTAAAGTTGACAAATAAAGGCAACAAGCAACTAGATAACAGGTTGTCTAGTGATATAGTGAAGGATAGCGTCTTGGGGCTAGATTTACTAAACTGCGGGTTTGAAAAAGTGGAGATGTTGCCTATAGCAACCAATTAGATTCTAGTTATCATTTATTTAGTACATTCTACAAAATGACAGCTAGAATCTGATTGGTTGCTATAGGCAACATCTCCACTTTTTCAAACCCGCAGTTTAGTAAATATACCCCTTGAAATCATCAAACCTGTTATAATTTTTGAGAATCCAGATATAATTTGATGGAATGTTGTTTTTAAGCCAAAGCCTAATTATATACTTTCCAGATACTTACAGAAGATAATGCTTGCATGTACATTATAGATGTTTTCACCTTTTGGGTGCTGTTAGCTAAAAACATACACCCTTCTTCTAAGTTCCCTGTCTGTGGGTCAATGATGCACTCTCCATCAGAGCAGGAGCGTTTCTTACAAATATACATGCCAGCAAGCTCAGAGGAACATCTAAAAGAAAAATGTAGCATGTTACTAAAAATGTTCAAGTTTTTCGAAAAAGTACTAACTTTTCTAAAATATCAAGTACACCTTTCACAGATAGTGAAGATTTTCTGGTACATCAACCCAGAGAAACACAAAACAGGAGCGACAAAATTTATAATTAGTATAGTAGTCAAATAAACAACATCTTGTTTGACGGTTTAAAAATATTGTTATATATGACTAAAGTCTATTTTTACTTTTTATTTAACATTTAAATATACTTTATGCACCCAGTAACATTTAATGGGTGCATAAAAGTGTCAGTATATCAGAATGGCAATACAATGAAACCAACTTAAAGTTTTTACAAGTGAGGGGTCATTTAATTACACCGTATGAATAAAATAGATATTTAAAGTCTGTAAGAAGCTACTGCAAAGAAAATAGTTAAACATGTTAACTTATAATTTTGGACTGTTTCTCCCAGCAAATTGAGTACTTTTGTCCTGATGTACAGAATGAAGACTATATAGCAGTGTACTGTATGGTGGTCAACAGACAACCCATGGGCAGCCAGCGGCCAGCAAGCCTTAACCTTGCCCACAACTGGCTGCTCCCCCCCTCACTTTCCTCTACTTAATAACAAATTAAGAATAAAATATATGTGAAGGGGGAAACACAACTTCTATGTCACATGATCTCCTTTGCACAACGCAAGGAGGTCACGCATCATACAAGAGGAGGATGCAATGTTCTCTCCCTCCTTCCCCTGCATGCTCCGTGTCTGTGTTTCAGGCAAAGTCACTGATTCATAAAGAAGCCAGGAAACAAGAGACGAGGAGCAGGGAGAATGAACAGGAGAGTATGAGTCCTAGGTATATAGTAGAATATGATATTATTATAGAAGTATATGTGATGTTAAATACTTTTGTGTCAAAAAAGACAAAAGTATTATAGGAGTTATACCTTTATTGGCTAGCCCAAATGTTTTGTATTATATTTGCTAACTTTCAGAACCCAGAGGCCCCTTCATCAGACAAGTTTACAAATGAATGACTGAGAAAAAGGCACATTTATGAGCTGTTTCAGCAAGAAATTTGTACAGGGGTGGGATACATCATTAAGATAAGCTAAAGTAATAAAAAGGAGGTTTTTGTTATGGATGGAAGAGTAAAAGTCCTACGAGTTCAGAGGTCTGCACTCTGCTTTGGGGTGTGTAGTATGTTAATGTAGTGGGTCATAAATGCAGGTGTTAGATTGAGTCCTTTAGTCAATGACTGGAATGTTCTTTTCAGCTTGAAATTCCCATATTATTCCCTGTCACTTTTAAGAAGACCTTTCAGTATTAGGACTTTTAAATCCGTCATACTGTGTCCTGGTCCAGAGAAATGTTTACCCACGGGGGTGTCCAGAGTCTTCTTTATTGTGTGTCTGTGTAAATTCATCCAGAATTGCAGTTTCTGCTTGGTCTCCCCAATGTAAATTCCCTCAGGGCACTTTGTACACTGTATTATGTACACCACATTGGAGGATGTACATGAGAACGTGTAGTTTTTTTTATAGTCCCATTGTGTGTTGGATATGTGGACTGTGTTCGTTGGTAGGAAATCTAGCTAGCAAATATATTAAAAAAAAAAAAAAATATTAGCCAATAAAGGTATAACTCCTATAATACTTTTGTCTTTTTTGACACAAAAGTATTTAACATCACATAGATTTTTCTGTCTAACACGGTACTGCAATAATAAAAAAAAATATATTTTTGCTCCACATTTTGATAATGGAGAAGTGTAAAATGTTACAAAGGGAACATAATAAGGGGAAGCGATCAGAGGGAGTAATTTTTTTTATTTTTTTTTTAAAAGGGGGGGAATAGGCATTAATGTTAATCACAGGAGGGCAGTGAGAAGGTGTGAGAGGCATGTGGGGAATTGTGAGGGGGCATGTGGGGAGGTGTGAGGTGTATGTTGAGAGGTGTGAGGGGCATATGGTGAGGTTTGAGGCACAGATGGGAAGGTGTGAAATGCATATGAGGAGGTCTGAGGCATGTGGGGGAGTTTTGGAGTACATGTGGGAGCTGAGCACTTGTGAGGGTCTGAGTGCATGAGGGGGCAGTTTGTGGTAAGTTGGGGTCTGAGGACATGTGTAGCTTTTTTGGGAGGCCTGATTGGGATGTGACGGAATATTAAGATTATTGTGCAGTCCTTTTGAAGGTCTGGGGGCCATACATGCAGTCCTTGAAGTATATCAGGTTGTCCATCACTGCTAAACAGTTTTTTTATTTTTGCGTAATATAACGTTTCTTTTAAAATCAGGAATGCAGTCAAGAATCTGTAAGTTATGCAGATAATTTTCTTTACAGGCAAGGTGTAAATAACTTCTTTAGTCATAAAGTTACTGATGTTATAAGCTTTGTCTGGTAGATTGTATAGTGCTCAGTTAACAGTTCTATCCAGATGATAATAAAATGATGATAATAAAAATTCTTAACTTACAACACAAACAAAATAGTGCAAACAGTAGTCATCTACATCATTCAAATGTAAAAAACAGAGATTATACAGTATATTGCATTCTAACATAGGAATCAAATCCCATTAAAGTTCAGTTGTTGTGAACAGGGTGTATTACAATGTACAGTGCTTTATGTATATAAACCATTTATATCGCTTCTGGTTATCTATCACGATTCACTGTGTAGGTACTCAGCAGTTAAATATACTACTGCTTTTAAGTCCCCAAAATCAAATGTATACATTAGCAATGTATACATCTGCATTCCGATCTACTGTACTTTATATCATTTATTTAATCGAGTAGCTATATTTGGTTGTATATTGGATATATATCCAAAGCAATTTGCCACTCTTTCTTTTGACTTTTTAGATTTTGAATTTCATGTTTTATTAATTATTATTTTTTATTTATAGCTCAACAATATATTATTCAATGCTCTACATCGAGAGGACTATGATACAAGTAAATAACATACAATGACACGAAACAGAAGGTAAAGAAAACCCTGCCCATATGGGTTTACAATCATAAGAAGTGTGGGGGAGAGCTGATAAATAAAGTAGCACGATAATAATTGGGGTGGGGTACGTAATTCCGGCACTGGAAATGTTGACACTTAACGTGCTGACAGTTCCATTGTGCTGACAGGTTCACAATGTTTATAGTGTGATTGGCGACATTACCAATGTCGCTAAGCACAATGCGACATTTAAAGAGTAGCGGAGGTCGGGTCTGCCAGCTATACCCCGGACCCCCTCCATTACTTTCTTAATGGTGGCATTGTGATAAGCACCACTAACTAATTGTAAAGAGGAATTATCAGCTATCAAAAACAAAATATCCATAGGCGATTGGAATTTATTTTCAGCTATTGGTTGTTTGGTTACATGGCACAGTTTGAAATACCGGTATATATTATATATATTTGAGCAGGCAACAGAAGATGGACTGCGTGGAGGATACCTTGGACTGCTATGCCATCCAGGCCCAGCGCTTCCATTAGGCAACCTTAGGCACTTGCCTAGGGCGCCGGGACCTGCAGGGGGTCGCTGACTAGATTTTGTAATCTAGTCAGCAGTTTGGGACAGAGTGCAGCAGCCTGCTGTTTCGGAGTGGCCGTCCTGTTGTTCAATCGATGCCCCCCGTCCGCGCCGCCTGCCCAACGTCAGTCAGAGATCATGTGATAATAGCCCTCTTCGGTGGCACCTCTGTCCAGCTCCAGCAATGTGCTGGGCTTGACCCCATGTTCACACACTGTCCGTCACTGACAGACAGTGTAAGTAAAGTTATTTCCCAGAGCCCCCTCCCCTTCCAGCATGCATCGCTCCGCTCCACCCCCCTCCTATGTGTTTTGGAAGACGAAGAGCATTTGGGTAGCCATTGGAGATGACAGAAGTACTTTGAAGAGCCCCCCCTGCATCTGCTGACCAGTCTTCTGGAGAAAAAACAGTAAATAAATACAATGTTATTTTTTTTTTTTATTATAATTTTTATTTATTTTTTAAAAAGGGGTGCACAAAGCCCAATGCAGGAAGTGGTGAGTTTATACAAAATTAAAATGGGGGGGGGGGGTTATTATTTGGCACCTCATGCTCTTTATTTGATTTTAAAACTATGGTGCAGAAAATGATTATTTTATTTGTACCTCATGCTCTATATTTGACTTGCAATTGTCAAATATAAAGCATGAGGTGCCAAATAATAGTTATTTTTCTACCGCATAGCTTGCAATTCATATATAGAGTATGACGTGGAAAATAGTCAATTTTATACCATAGAAAAATGACTATTTGCCATCTCATGCTCTATATTTGACTTGCAAAGTATGGGGGAGAAAATTACTATTTTATTGGCACCTCACGCACTATATTTGACTTGCAAACTATGGGGTAGAATTTCTACCCCATATTTTGAAAGTCATATCTGTAGCCCTGTGCCCAGGCCCAGAGCAAATCGAGGTGTCGGTCTCTACTTCTGCCCGTCACCTCGGACACCCCCCTTCCTTTCCCTACGGATTATTGCACTCCAGTAATTGTTGCACTTTCTTCACTAGACTCAAGCGGCGTGGACAGATTGTTCCTGAAGAAGGTGTGTGAATGGCAGGTGACCCAAACAAAACCAGGTAAAAAAAATTGTGTGAGATCCTTGCACAAGGGGTGGGGGGGCGGTAGGCTGAAACTTTGCCTAGGGTGCCTACAGACCTTGCACCGGCCCTGATGCCATCACACTGACCAATGTAGCCAACTAAACCTATATGGATGTAGTTTATCATACGCACATATTTTAGAAATGTACAGATGGAGTGGACTTTAACGCACATTCTGTAGCTCAGTTCTCTCAATTTCTGTTTTTTAATGAAAAGATGGTGTGATATTAATCAATATTATTTGATGCGAGTGATATGATGCAAATGATGTAATGAGAACTAATCCATTCATAAAGTAATTGCAACATTACCGTGTTGCTTTAATTTTATTGTCAGTTGAAACAAAGAAGGGTACTCCATAACTGTATTCATCAAACACACCCCATCGAAAGTGAGCCCATTCGTGGACAAATACTCTTCCTGCAAAAAAAGGAAAATAGAGTGAATTTTTTTTAAAACCAAAAAACCACATGGATTCTATTTGTACAGAAGGGACAAAAATTAACTTAGTTTCATATGTGATGATCAGGCAAAGTCTTGTTAAGGGTATATAAGATTTTGGAAGACTTTCTCTAATTGTGTGATTGCATTAACACAATATCTGGTCAGATCAATTTTCATAACACTGCTTACTGTGAATCCTCAATGTATGTATAAACATATAAACTTCCAATCTATATGACAAAACAAAATGAAAAACATGGACAAGTCCCAATAACTTATGTTTCTACACAGGCCAAGTACTACAGGCCTAATGCTGAGTTGCCCACAATTCGCAGCCGCAAATTGCGTTTACTGACAAAGCCACAATTGCAAAGCTGAAAGATACGGGCAGAACTGCACCAATAGCGAGTGCGCCCAGTTTAAACCAGAAATACATCACATGTTTACAACCATTTGTTTTGTTTACAAGATACCTATTAGCTATTAGGCATAAAAAAAACCTTGAAAAACCTAATTAATACAGGAGAAAGAACAGCCAATAACAATCAGTTTACTATTGGTGGCAACTGTCATCATCATCATCATCCACTATTTGCACCTGCCCCTGGCCAATTGCAAGTAATACAACTTGGACAGGCACATGTGTGCGGCCCCTTTTCTGGGCATTCACAGAGAAATTTACCGCAAGCCAGTGTAGCATCATGCCCTATATATACACACATGAAAGATTTTCAGCTGTAAATGGTTATATGTGCAGTAAAATATTTAATATTTCAATATTCAATAAAACATTTTTTGGTAATTAGTGTGGGGGGCAATATATTTTAATAGTACACTCAGTGGCCACTTTATTAGGTACACCTGTAGAGGCCATTGCCATGTTCGTGGAACCAGCTTGAGATCACTTGTTCTTTGTGACATGGTACATGATCCTGCTGGAATTAGCCATTAGAAGATGGGTACACTGTGGCCATAAAGGAATGCACATTGTAAGTAACAATACTCAGGTAGGCTGTGACATTTAAACAATACTCAGTTGGTATTAAGGGGCCTAATGAGTACCAAAAAACATCCCACACCATTATACCACCACCACCAACCTGCACCATTAACAGAAGACAGGATGGATCCATGGATTCATGTTATTTTTGCCAAATTGTGACTGTACACTCTGCACATAACTGCAGAAATCAAGATATTTATCAGATCAGGTGACATTTTTCCAATCTTTAAATATCCCATTTTGGTGAGCCTGTGACCACTACAGCCTCCCTATTCTTTGCAGACAAGAGTCGAACCCGGTGTGGTCTTCTGCTGTTGTAGCCCATCCACTTCAAGATTCAATGTGCTGTGAATTCAGAGATGCTCTTCTACATATCACTGTCGTAACACATGGTTATTGCATTAGGACTATTTATAGTATTAGGGGATTTTTCTAGTGGGAAAATCCCCTATAGTTACTACTTCCTTCCTGTCAGTATGAACAAGTCCAGCCACTGTCTCCTGACCTCTCTCATTAACAAACCGTTTTCATCCATGAACTGCTACTCACTGGATTTTTTTTTGTTTGTTCGCCTATCTCTCTCTCTCTCTCTCTCTCTCTCTCTCTCTCTCTCTCTCTCTCTCTCTATATATATATATATATATATATAGTTTGGTTATATGTGGGGGTGGTCAAATTGCCCAAATTCAGTTGTGCAGGCTACTACAGGCTATGCCATCACACTGACCAATATAGCCAACTAAACCTATGTGGATGTAGTTTATTATACCCACGTATTTTAAACATGTACAGTTGAAGTGGATTTTAACGCACATTCTGTAGCGCAGTTCTCTCAATTTCTACAGGATGTCACAGATAAATGTGTTTTTTAATGAAAAGATGGTGTGATATTAATCAATATAATTTTTGATTCAAGGTGATCCCCGGAGATCAAAAGTTTCTCAGTCACATAGATCACATTTATCCCCATTTGGTCAAAACAATAACTGAATATCATGCCCATGTCTGCATGCTTTTACGTAATGAGTTGCTGCAACATGATTGGCCGATTAGATATTTGCATTTATAAGCAGGAGTACAGGTTTACATAATAAAGTGGCCAATGAGTGTATATCAGTTTGAAAAGGGAAGTTGACAAGAGTTTAAGTGTGAACCCAGTTAAATAAATTATTTTGTTTTCTTTCACTGATATTCTTGTTCTGTCTCTATTGGGATGGTCAACCCACTTTTCCCCAATCAAATATTTGGGTATTTCATAAATATTTATGATACAATATATTACTTTTATGAACAAGACATATGATTGTTTACTTTCTAAGGTTTATTTCCCCAATTATTCCATTATAGTACCATGTTTAAAATGACATTATCAACACTTTTTAATGTGCGACTGACTAAAGTATGATCATCGTTTAAATGTAAGTGACATGGGTCATTGGAACTTTTTGCAATTCATTTAAAATTTTCCTGATTCTCCTTTATGTCTGCAGCTTAGAAGTATATATACTTCAGCTTGTAGAGAATTTCTGTTTTGCACGTCCGTGCAAAAGTTTGCACAACAATTACTACTTGGTGATTTTGGCTACAGACATAATTTGTGATGTACAAGTAACTAGTGTTGCAACCCAGTGAAAAGTTACAAGCCATTAAAGGTAAATGTCAAGTGCAGGCTAATTTCTGGGCATATAAAACTGCAAATATGTGTTTGCAAATTAATTCCAAGTAATAGCTTGAAATGGCTCAGAAGGAGCCACGGGTTAAGTCTTTCAAACTGAGACAAAATCGAAGTGCGCCCTTTGATTATATTAAACTCCTCTGTTCTCCCCAGGGGTGTTTGTAGATAAGAACCCAGACCCATGGCTACACATGAGCACCTTGCAATTTATGGCAGGTTGCAAAAGTGAAAGCCTTTGAAATATCTCTTTTAGGACAGTGAGACACAGACACAGGGGCGGATTGGGAACTTAAAGTGGCCCTGGAAATTTTTTTTGAAGTGGCCTCATGTGGGTGGGACCAAATCAACCGGAGGTGGGGCCAACACAATTATGTGGGTGCTCCACATGTTTTGTTTTTTTATAAACCCTAGTAAAGACATTAGGTGGCCTCCTGAGGCCACCGGCCTACCAGGAAAAGTCCCTGTAGGTTATATGGCCAATCCGCCCCTGCACAGACATCTCGACTGCTGAGTCTTGATATATGTAGTTACAGCTGTGTTATCTGTTAATGGGCTAGTGACACATGAAAATATCCTATCATATTTTCTCCAATATCATACTGACAAGAGGTGTGTGTGGTATGCAGCTGAAGGGGAACTTATGACCTGTTGTGTGGAGGTAAAATCCCGTTTGTAAGCCATATCCGTGAAAAGTTAGGACAGGGTAACGAAAACTTGACTTAGAAGGTGTTTAAAACTCTACTTTGCATTTACACAGACATTTCAGTTCTGACATCACAGGAAGGGGGGCTGTGGGCCCTGCAGGATCATTATAAAACTGTAGTGTAACTGTAACTGTAAGAAATGGTTCACTTTTTTGGGAGTCAATCTGATATTGAACAGTGTCCCATTCTCTACTTCTACCAGCAACAGAAAAACTTGATCATTCGTGAGTTATCAATTCTTTGCTTTATCCTTTTTATTTTACAAGAAAACATTGCATTATATATTTGTGTGCCATTTTTGTTAATTGTTTTATCTTAAGCATTGTGGATGTACTTTCCATATTAAATTACATTTAATAAGTTCAACTCTCTGTGTTCTTACGAATTCATATGACAGTTTGGTCAAAACGCTACATAGTTGAAACAGGAGAGAACATTGTGGTTTATGTTAACTCTGATTAGCGTAAATTGTAATAGTTTAGTTTTAAGAAAGAAAACCTAAGGATTCCTAAATAAGAGTGTAAGCTCTTCATTAACAACCTTGGTGGTGGCATAATTGGTATGGCAAAGCTTGTGTCTGGCAGAGATAGGGAAGGAGTTAATTATTTTAACAGACCAGCTGGTTGTTTTTGATTAACCCTTTGTCAAACACACATGACGCATGCTCAGGTGAGTGCCGATTATGACAGTGGGGGAGGAACCAACTAAAGAAATATATACAGTACACATGGTAACTGTAGAAACGAATGTGAAACTGTAAAAAATACTTTTCTTTGTCTATTACATACATTTGTCTTTATTGTCAATTCAATCAGGAAGCGTGTGACCTACAAATCTGATGTGCAAGTTTACTTCATGTTTTTACTAACCAATCAACTTCACTTTATGGTTTTGGTTTCTTTTATTTTAAGGTTTATTCATTTATTATTTAATACAATAGAACTATGTTCATGAATGCTGCATTGACATACAAATGTTCAGAGAAAAGTGCCGTTGGAAAAAAAATTAACATTTTTAACCAAAGAACTGGAACAAAAATTTTAAAAATTGTCAGAATTTCTTGAATCGAAAAAAAAATATGCTGATTTCAAGAAAGTGGAACAAGTTCAAGCCAGGTCCATACATGTGGCAACCGACTTTATCATGTTTGAACTTATATAGACACATTTAACTTTAATAGCTAATATTGAACACACAATAGTGTTCCCAGTTTGAATTAAAAATATTTAAAAACATTTTAATTATTTGAAAAACATATTCACATATTTAGAAAAAAAATTTTAAACATTAATTTTAATGTGAACATGAATGGCAAATTTCAAATGGGGTTGGTGATCATGTATTGCAAACACTAATTGCCACTTGCAAATTTCAAATCACAAATTCAAACTGTGATCAATTGTAAATTGCACTGCATAAGTGTTTGATTGAATTTCAAAACAATTAAAATTTCTCAAGCATTTCGTTATATCATATTCTATATATCACAAACATTTCTACATTTCCTATAACAATTCTAAAGTTGTCATATTCTTACTGTGAGATGGGCAAACTTCAGGTGATGCAAATACGAACATCTTGTTGCTTTTACTTTGCCAAAGTAATTCATACTACAAAGTTGCACACACTTTTCTTATGACCCTAACGCTAAAGTAACAGAGACCAGCTCCATAGACAATGGCCACTGTCTGGCATTGGTCCCACTGCATAATGAAAACAGGCATGTTTAAATAATTTACACTCCTGCCACAGCCCTAGCTTGATGGGCAGATGACACTCCCACCTTGCCTTTAAAAAGGAGTTCCCTGCAGGTTATCTTTTTTGATTAGCCTCAGTGCAGACCCACCATGTCAGCCTGCTGCCAGCAGTGGAAGAGGTACAAACCATTTCAAAACATGTAAGTTACTTTACTATGATTTTGTCACTTGTTTATCCTTCGCCTGTATATCTTTAAGTTAGGTGCATTACTGTACAAATGTGTAACTCTGTTTACAGCCTTTCTCTGCAGACTTCCAGTTAAGTACCTAACTCCACTTTTAGAAGCCTGTTTCAAACTACTCCCTTTGTCATATTACATTTCAGCGACAACACCATAGTTGGCCTGATTCATCTTCGGATGTAAGTCCTCTTGCGTGCTGTATCCCGAGTGAAATAGCTCTGCGCATGCTCAGAAACGGGCCTTTATGCCAATAAAGGCAATTGCATGAAATCCATGTCTGAACTAAAATGACAATTATGTATATCTATGACTTGAATGGTGGAATGGGGGATTGAAGGACTGGATGAACGTAGGCAATGTACAGTGAAAGTGTGCCAAAGTGTGCCCGCACAGATGTGTCCTGGGGGTTCCCTTGTTTTTTAAAAGCTTAATTTGCACCAACTCCAGGGCAGGTGTAAATGCCGACTGATATTGATGACTGTCATGGAATAGTCTTTGTTTTAAAAACTACATGTATGTGTGCAACTGGATAGCACAGAACATGTGTTTGCAAGGAAGATAGATTATAAACATGCATTGTATGTACAGTACACTAAGAATATCCTGATTTATATATTTACTGTTAAAAAAAATGTAAAAAATTACAAATATTAATGATTATAGTATTAAGAGTTGTTCATTTGTTTTATAAAAATATTTTTGTTTGCATACGTACTGATGTGCTTTTATAATGCGTATCCTGCACTGTTCTGTCTGTCTACATATGGCAAATAATGTTTGGTCAGAGCGCATTTATACCCAGATTCAAATAGAAACGTATATATTGAGACCCACTTGTATTTGAATAGGTTGGAGTTACACTCAAGTTCTGTGCTAGTATTTTAAATGCAAATTGTGTGCAGGTAGCGTCCACAGATGAATCAGGCCCTGTATAGTTTGGAGCAGAAGACACAACAGTCTTATGGGTAATATTTTATTAAATAAAATCATCTCACTGTGTTCTCAAAATGCAGCCACATTTAATAACAAGCAATACAGCATCTAACACAATGCAGCATTTTATGTACGTTCTGCCCCTTTTACTGTCAATTGCAAATGCTGTGTCTAAAGCAGGGATCAGCAACTCTCGACACATGCGCCAGATATGGCACACGGACAACTTTTGTCTGGCACGCTGATGCTCCACTGCTGCTTCACTAAAGCAGCCGAAGACAGGTGAAACGGAACAGTTTCGTCCATCACTGGTTGCTTTAGTGAAGCATCTCCAAGGTTTTGTTGTGGAACAGAAGTGTTGTCTGACTCCAAAGGTAAGTATGAGGCACACTATGAATTGGAGGCACAACTATGAGGCATGTTATGTATTGGGGGCACAACTATGTGACATACTATATATTGAGGGCACAACTATGTGACGTACTATATATTGGGGGCACAACTATGTGGCATACTATGTATTGTGGGCACAACTATGGTATACTATGAATGTTGGGCATATCAATGTGGTATAATAAAAACTGGGGGCTCAACTATGGGGCATACCATGAAATGGGGCACAACTATGTGGTATAATACAAATTGGCGGCACTACTGTGTCATAATATGAAGTGAGGGTACTACTATGTGGCATAAATTGAACTGGGGCACTACTATGTGGCATAACATGAATGTTTATTTGCTGGTCCCATTATATTAATATGATATTAGCATCAGTAATTGCCTTGGCACACCTGGGCTTGGCTAGATTTTAGCCGGCACACTGATAGAAAATGGTTGCCAACCAGTTCAATTTGCAATGTGAGGCTGTAACCAATAAATGTGTTTCAGATATTCAGTGGATACTGCTATTAAAGTTTCACTTCATATAAAATAAGGGGTGATAATACAGACTGTTAGATGCTATAAAAAAGGGTGTAAAAAGTATGTTTTATGATTAAACAATTACAGTATATCTTGTTAATCTCTGTTTGCTGAATTTGAACGAATAAATTCTTACCACGTGGTCCGTAAACTAGAAGAAGACTATGATCTGTAAAGAAATCCGGAGTGAAATGTATGTATTTTCCATTGTTTCCACATCCTTCATAATGTAATGTGTAAGGATCATTTCCATAATTTAAATTTGGGTTACTGATGATTACATCTGCCTAAAAAAAATGTGATTTACATTATGCTTTCAGTAAGATAAACAAAGATTATTCTGCAATGGACACGTTCTGCCTGATTCATTAAAACATGCAAAAGGAAAGTAATGTGCGGTTTTTTGTTTGTTTTTTTCAAAAAATGCATGTAATTCGGGTATATGCACATCCATATTCAACAACAAGCGGATCTGAAGAAACGTCTTTTGTTGAATATGGTGTAAGTACACTCCGCTTATATGGCAATTTCCGCATGCAGACACATACAATATATATTTGGAATTTAAAGTCCCAGCAGAATTCACAGAAAAAAAAAGTATTGTCGTCATTTGTTAATTATATAACCATTACTAACAAAACATGTTTTTAATGTCTAATGTACATAAAATGCACTGTTTCAGTTGCTCTTCATTGCAAACACATGTTCTAGCATGAAAACATCACCATCACCACTATCACTCGGCACTTACACCTGATCTGTAGCTCCGGGCCGGATTTACCGCTAGGCAACCATAGGCACTTGCCTAGGTCCCAGCAGTCCCCAGGGGGCCCGGTGTGTGGTGGGGACGCCAGCAAAGAAAAAAAATATTGTGTCTGAGGGAGGAAAAAAAAATCAAAAAAAAATCACATAATTGCAGCGGCCCTTGGCAGCTTCCTCTCCTCCTTCCTGCTCACTTGCATTCCACTGAATGTCGGGCGTGATGTCATCACACCCGACGGCATATTCACTGAAGACTTTTGTAGAGCGCAGAGGAGCAGTGCGCACGAAAGGGCAAGAAAGAGAACAGAAGATGAGAAAACAGAAAGAAGAAAACAGAAGAGAAAAAAGCAATAGAAAGGTAAGCAAACTAATGGAGGCACAATGGCACACTATGAAAAAGGGGAAACAAATTGTTCCAATAAAATTCTGAAGGGGCACAGAGGTGATGTTAAGGGGCACATGTGATATTGTGAAAGGGCAAAAGTGACAATGAAAGGGCACATTGTGATGATGGAGGGACAAAAGTGACAATGAAGGGGCACATTGTGATGATGGAGGGACAAAAGTGACAATGAAGGGGCACATGTGATATTGTGAAGAAGCACAGTGTTAATGTGAAGGGGCACATGTAATGATGGAGGGACAAAAGTGACAACTGCTAGGTTGTTACTAGGTACATTGGTTGTTGTTGCTAGGTACGCTAGGTTGTTGCTGCTAGGTACGCCCCCAACTATGCAAGCCACGCGCCCCTAATTATATGGCAACACCTCCTTTTGACGGCGCGCCGCTACTGTGTGGCGGCACATAGCTTTCCTTCTAATCAGCTATAGGGGTATATGGTATGCTGCAAAAAACATAGTGCTATGGATTGTTTTATTCGGACACTGGTGCATGCACACAAGCTTGGCACGCCCTTACTGTATATTGACTACATGCATACACCACAACCCCTCCCCATTCTGCCCCTGAAATCATAGGCAGTCAGAAGTGTCCTTTGCGTTCAATGATGAATTGGATGTTCCTGCGTTCACTGGCATATAGTTCATTTCAGGGCAATTTAACTTAAAATACATCAAGTATTGACATTTACATTCCTTAATGACTGAACCCTTGTTTCTCAGAAGATTTGTCGTTTGAACGCTCGGAGAGAGTCTGTTCAGCATTGCAAGAAAATTCCATAGGTTGATAGTGGAACAGAAGAAATCTAATAGGCGGGAATGAGAGGTTATCAGGGAGAAGGGGAGACACAGCTCAGAGGCAGATCTAAGAGGGTCTGCGTGAGAGTATTTTAAGATGAGGTTTGATATGTATGCAGTGGTGATGTTTTGAGGGTTTTGTAGGTAATTAAATTAGATTCTGGAAATATGGGGAACTCGTATAGAGACTTGCAGACTGGTGCAACGCATGTAAAGAAATGAGAGTGAAAGATTAGTAGATAAACAGACAGTTTATTATGTATTTTTTTTAATTGACACAAACTAAAATACCTTTCTATGCATTTCATAACGCGGTCTCTGAAAATTGAATGACTGCCACGTGCTAGGTATTATAATCTTCACCTCTCTGTAAAAGAATCTTCTCTTTGTGGCATTAAACAAGTACATTGATGCTTCAGTGACCATATCCTGAAAACAGATAAATATAGAAAAAAAAACATGAAAAAGCTAACTAAATATTATATTTTATTATAGGAAAAATGGAAGAAATTAGGATTACAGCAAAGTTTTTAAAGTTATAGCATAAAGAGGAATGAAAAAACTATGACAAGTGGAATAAAACTTGTATACCACAAAAAAAAAACCAAAAAAAAAAACCAATTTCTGGCATTAAATGATGCGTATTACATTAAAAGAGACCTGAATAGAAAACAATTTATTAAAGGATTAACTAAAATTGCCTTTCCTTGAATGTCAGGACAACACTATATAATTTATTATTGCTCACTGAATGCTATCATATCCCTGCGAAAGCCTGTCACACATGGGTTTTTTGAAGCCAGATAAATACTGTATGCTGTGATTCAGATGAATTTTGGCTTACCATTAGCGAGTCACGGTATAATTTTGCTTACATACTTAAATACCTATCAGCTATATACAATGCCTGTGGTGGCAGCAGATAGTACAATGAGTGAAGGCTTTGAAGGGAGCTTAAAAGTAAAATTTTACTTGTAATTTAATATTGATATATATAAGGCAGGTACATATTTTTGGAAAAATAATACTGAATAGGTACTTGCAATATGGGGATTTAAGGAGACTGCTCTAAGATGTGTCCTGCGGACTTTTCCCCTCTGTCTAATACTTCAATCAGTGACGATTGGTGGGTATAGCCCTGTATGGTCTTGAATTTTCCCATGGAATTATTGCAAACATTGAGTGAGGATAAGTAAGAACTGGCAGCCATGTTACTGGTATTGCATTTTTAGTTTCATTATAAATGACACTAAATTATTATTTCACTCATGGTACAATTTTTTTTTTTTTTTGGTAGGTGGGAAAGATAGGGGGTTTATGCTTCTCAGATGCAATTAGTGGGATAAGCAATTTGTTTAATGCTCCTGTGTCTGCTGAATGGCAGCTAAATCTAATTGCATAAGTATTTCCGCTTTACCACCACTTCACAAGCAGTTCCTTAAAATTATCAAATGTAATTTTATTTTGTGAGGCTATGTCACTAGAAACAGAGATAAGGCTAAAACATTTTTGGCACCCATGACATTTTTATAAAATTATAAATAAGTTGGCTGCGGATGCATCAGCACTACTTTTCTTTGCTTTATTACCACTGACACTAGCATTGCTTCTTTTATTGTACAATGTACTTAGCAGTGTGAGTTTGTCTGAGCATATTTGCCTTTTTTATCTGTGCTATATTTATCTGCTCATCATAAATTTATATTCATACCTGACCACCATTGAAATGGATCCACCTAATGTATGCAAGTCATTCCTAGTGTTAACCGTATCCTCCTTACATTGTAATATATACATGTTATGTCCCATTCAAATCATCCCAGTGAACAGATTACAGGTTATTATGAGACCTAGGTGTGCGCTAGAGGCGGGCGGGGGGGAAAGGAAGCTCGTTCTGAGGGTGACTATCATATTGCAGTACTACTGACTCATGCACATCCTTAAACCGCTGCTAATAGTCAATCACACTCTTTCATTGTTATTTCATATGTACTTTTTTTCACCACTGCTAAGACCTAGCATAGTCTTCAAAGTTTGACAAGATGTGATTAAATACATTTTATAATCTGAACTAATTGCATGATCCGGTCCATAATTTCATGTGTTTCATTCATATCTACACATATCTTCTTATCTTACATATCTTATACGTATCTTCTTCATGCAAGTCATCATTCGCATGAATACACTAAGCTTTATATTGGGGATTCCCAGTATAATAACGGCTTTAATTAGAGGAAATAGACAGACTATGTTGTGATAACGACAAATGCAGAAAAAATAGAGTTTATTGCACCAAGTGGTATGTTGTAAAATACACCAGTTGAGATGACAATGCATTGCCTAAGCACATTTGCTTCTCTTATGAATAAAGGTGTTGCATCCTCATAGCTCTACCCATCACCACTACCTCTGACCCATTGGAAGTGCTCCTTGACTGACTGCTCCTACCATTCAATTTCCGACCACAGCACAGCGAAAGTGTGGAAATGGAGGTACTAGCCAATAAAATATGTGCTATAAGCCTAGAGACCAGAACTGATGGGAACCTTAGGGTCCAATTTATCAAACCTTAAACCATGCAAAAAAAGGGCTTTCTCCGCATGATTTAGGCATTTTTCAATATGGTAGCTATATGCTCCAGTGTTTTGGTTTTGGATGTGGTTTTGGTCCTAAAACATCTTCGTGTTTTGATTTTGTTACAGGTTATGATTGTTTTCAGTTGCAACTAATGATTCAACAAAAGCTGAATATCATTACAAAATATATGAAGCAATAGCTCCCTTGTATTCTCTATGAGACACTCCAATCAATATGCATTCCACCCTGGTGTGCATAAACCAGAAGTGCCAAACCCAGAAGTGCACAAACAGGTTTTCACTATAACAACCAAAAGCAGAGATTTCTAGGTGAGTCACTGGGACACTTGCCTAGCAGGTGTGTATTCCCCATGAGCACCTAAGACACGTACCAAGGGAGTGCAATAATGTGCCTCCACTATCAAACGCAAATGGTATGCGTTCCAGCTTGGAATCCATTAGCCAGAAGTGCAATTACGCAGTTATATATAACAAGTGTTTTGGTTCCATATTTTCCTGGAAATTACATTTTTATCTTCAGATCCCTCTCTGGCAGCCTTTGTGCTCCCCATGGGTTGAGTAATGGTATTGAAAATTGCGCATGAGCGACCCTGAGCGTCATTAGTCTCACTCCCCACATGTTGGGCAATGTTAGTGTAGGGATCACTGGGGTGGAATTTCAGTTGCTGCATCAAGTAGCAGAATGGCCAAGTAAGAAATGAAACGAATAATTGCATTTAGCAAAAAGGACAAATGACAGTGCAGTGGTCTAGACATACACAATAAAAGTTGTTGACACCAATATATATGCAGTAAACCAATACATTAATGCTCAATTAAAATAAATTTATCCATATTTATTCATTAGTTGTCAGGTGTTACCTATTAATTATATGTTTCAGTATTAATATTAGTAATTCTTCAATCGCCTGTTTTGGTGGTCAATGGATACTGCGTAAATACCCCACACAAATTAATATTTTAACTGCCAACCTTAATAATATTATTCACAATAAATTGTCTTAACCTCAATGCCCTTTGTAGCCTTTGTTAGTGGTAGTCAATTTTCTCTCCACACTAATTGACTACTGGGAAGTTGTTATGAGACACTACGCTATTCGTGATGGCTCACTCTGAGTCCTATATAGCAACAGCCGGAACACTACATTCCTACTGCCGGCTTGTTGATGAGCTGCCGCAATGCTTGCAACGGTGCACGTTGGTTGATTTTTGGCTGTTGATAAGCAGTCGGGACCTTAATTCCTGTTGGTCTTACTGAGGGAACCAGCTGAGGATGCTCTAGTCTCAAGACTGCAATCACCCATGGCTTTGGGAGGGCTCACCCCCAGGGCAGTATTGTGGTTGCTCCTTATATGTTTAAAACATAGAGAAGGTTTAGCCTCCCTGCCAGTTATAGCATTTGTTGTAAAGCATATTATTAAGCCTGCTGTGTTGCTGATATTACTTTCTCTGTTGGATTACCTCTTGCTTGACTCTGCATGTTCCTGGATATCCCATGTCTGCTATCTGTCTTAACACTTGTTTAAACACTTGTCTTTGTTTTTGGATCATTCTTGCTTGCTGACAGCCCCGACCATCTGGCTTGTCCATGATATTTCTGTTTGCTGTCTGCCCTCGACCATTTACATCATTACTGGTTATTCTAGGCGAACCACATTGGATATTCTGGGCCATATATACTGACTAAGCTCTGAATACATTTATGCTCATCTTTTGAGCTATACACAAAACTACTGAAACGGCCGCAGAGTGCATTGAAGAAGGGGAGATAAGGAAGAGTCTGGGATACTATCTCATCCTGTCCTGTATGACAAGTAAGTCCCGGTTTATTAATGACATTTATTTTGGATTTGGATGCCTGTTTTTCACCTTCTCATAATGAATTGAATATACGGATGGTGGCTAATTAGTACCGTGATCTCTATTAGTAAACGGGTTTCCACTCCTATTGAAAAAGGATTGTTTCATAGATTTTTTTTCCCCATATAAACTATACTTAATAAGAAAAATGGGACATAATATTTTTATCTTGCATTACTCCTTCTCCTACCAATGACATATTTGTTCTATAAGAGTTTTATATGATATTGATATATGTGTTTTTATGCTATTCATATACAGACTGTTTTGATGTGATTGTTTATTGTCTGGCCAGAACTTTATTCTTGCATTTATTAAAATTGTATATACTTCATCATTTCCTGCTTTTTGCGTCTAGGATTTTTGGTTTAGATGTGTATACCGTCTGGTGCACTACTAGTCTCAGTCTCCATAATTCATCGCTACCTGTTTTTCAAGATAAACTCTTACTACTCCAAGTACAAGACCTGGGGGCATCTAAGTACCTGTGATATATATCACTCTCTACGGGAAAGACGGATTACTATAAGTGAAGACCTCTCATTGCCTTGTTCAAAGAGTCTATCTTGTTTACATTTGGAGCAGTTGTTGCTGTATTTTATTAATTGTCCCATGGTTCCTATCATCTTAGGCCATCTGTGTTTATTTTATTATAAATCTTTTATCGATTGGACTAGTGGAGAAATTATTTATTGGGGGTCTTCTTGTGTTAACTCTTGTTTGTTCTTACCTATATGATTGCTTCAGTCTGTTCCTCCAAATCTTTCTCATCCTTACCACAAATTCCTCAATGTATTCTGTAAGAAAGCAACCAATACACTATTCCCGCATAGGATCTATGAATGTGCTATCGAAATAGTTCTGGGGGGGACGCGGAGACCATCCCTCTACTTCTTAAAGCCCACAAACCTATTTGTGTAGAAGAGCTGAATCATTGGTTTAGGCTCTCTCCAAATGCAAAATTAGTTTATTTTCTATGGGATGTCTTTTAGTTCGGTTTCAAACTACCAGATAGTAGAGAAGTTAAGGTTCGCTCTGTACGGAATTTACGTTCAGCACTCAAATTACCGGAATTTGTGGCTGACAAAGTGCACAAAGACGTTAATCTAGGTCACATATTAGATCCATTTCCCCTTCCACCAATACCAGGATTAGTAATTTCACCAGTTGGAGTAGTCCTTAAAAAAGAGGCCGGGATATATAGACTTATCCAACATTTATCCCACCCATTAGGTCGTTCTGTAAATGACACCATTAATATCAGACATAGCTCCGTTTCATACCAATCGTTTGAGACAGCTCTTGGTATAGTCCAATTAGACATAGAACTCGCCTTTCGTCTCCTTCCTCTGCATCCGGAGTCTTTTTGATTGATGGGGTTTCGGTTGCCCGACCGGTATTACGTAGACATATATCTCCTTCAGATTTAGCACCAGCCAATCGTATAGGACTTTGGTCCTGGGACCAGTGGCTACTGCCGTATGGCCATACACTGTTTGGTTATGTATATTGTTTGTGCCGTCTCGCAATTTGTCTTCTCCACCACCATTTAAGCTCATTTATTTTCAATAAACTGTTTCCTATTATTTTGCCCAAACTTTTGTCTTGTGTCGTTATTTTAAGGTGTAGCAAGTAGGTCTTAAGTTTGTGTAAGGTGTAGCGACCGTAAATGACACGTCTTCCATCTGCAGTTTATGCAAAACTTCAAAGCAATGATGGTGAATGGTTGTTGCAACTGCTCCACTTTATAACATTATAGCTGCAAATTTAAATTTTGGAACCACTAATTGCTGTTAGCACCATGCTATGGGCCAAAGGAAGTGACCTGGTGAGTTTAAGGCAGCCAGCTGGCTGCCAGTTTGACAGCATTCTTTTAACAGATACTTGGAGTATTGGAAATTGGGCCACAAGATACAAATCACTTGCTTCACAAATTTGGAAAAGGTTAAAGATAGATATGAGCGACGTGGTGGTTAGATTTCATACAAATTGGATTTTGTGTAAAGTTCCAATTACAAACTTCGATTTTGTGCTTCTCTATTCTGCAGAATGGTAATTTCACACTATACTTGTAAATTGCTTTCTGCATAATTTATAGACTATTAACAGAGCTGTGATAGGTAGGACTGGGACAACTTTAGACAAAACTCTATCAGTGAAATATATATAAATAATATCAGTATGATGTTTAATGCTACTTGCTGTGTTTATATTTGCTTCTGACCAGATGGGCAAGAGAGAAGTGAAGGGGATTGGTAATACAATGTATAACTGTCAAATGATCTATATCGGAGTGCAAAACCACTGTATGTACTGTAACATATATATGTATGATTGCATAAAATAAAATATAATTAAAATAAAAGTTTGATTTTTTTGAAAAGGAAACAGATATCATTCTATTTATTGTTTTTTTTCCCTTTATGTTATATCATATGTGTCGTGTTACTTAAAGCGGCACTACCACCTACACCATGGGCCTGAGTCATTAAGGCACTCTGTGCATGCCCAGTACTGCGGCATACGGCCCTGCCCGAAGCCAAGTCCGTTGACCATACGGACACAAAAGACACTTACTACAGTCTACGATTTCTAGAGTGAACAGGATTGGGAAGGGGCATGTGGCCGTAGTCAATTGACAGTGAGGGCGGTACAAGCTCAAGTGCACGCAGCCACATCCGAATAAAGCCATACGGCCATCAAAGTTACTTGTTCTTCTGCCGTATTTCTTGCACCAGCTATAGGGCTAGTCTAATTCCTGAGTCCTGGTGATGTCAGTATCGTGTGCATGCTATAACATGTGTCTGCAGTCAGGAGCAACTGTAAAAATGTCTGCTGTGTTCTGTAGACATAAAAGCTAGCTCAATAAATGCTTTTCCAAGGGAAAAAAAGAAAGAAAACCCCCATTTTTTTTAAAAAAAATTCCATTTATAATCAAAAGTGACTATTATGGACAGGTAATATTTATTGCTTAATATTTTTTTCCTGTACTTTTCTTTTGAGATGTTATATTCCACATAGGTATTGCATGTATCATGCAGTATCTGGTCTAGTAAAACTACACCCATAGTCAACACCACACGTATCTTTAACCTTTTCCCTTCCTAATCCATCAGCTTTGATTACAAGAAAGTCTTATGGTCAGCCCCCTGTTTTAGTGGGCTCAGGACAATTTCATCTTTTGTCCCCTTATTAAAATGGTTCGAATGACCATACTTCCCTAACAGAGATGCCTTGTTCCGAGTTGTTTTTATGTAAACAGGTGAAGGAGGTTTAAATAGAGAGTCTGCTGTAGCATACCTTGCTGCTAAACAGACACACACAGCTTAGATATGAATTTCTCAAACAGTGGAACTTCTTCAAATTAGTACAGACAAGCAGCAACTGACCATAAGACACCAGCAGCAGCAGGTAGCAAAATTTGCAAGAACAGTTAGGAGAGAGCAAGCTAAATGTCCTTATTCTGGTGGGGCAGTCCAGATTTTTAACTTCAGGTTCAACAACCAGTTATTTTAATATATTTTTGCACACTATTTGGTATCTTCTATTGCTATCTATTAGTATAATTAACTTTACATCTAGTGGTCAGCACTTCTGCCTTGTGGCGCTGGGGTCATTAGTTCGGTTCCTGACCATGGCCTTGTCTGTGTGGAGTTTGTATGTTCTCCCCGTGTTTGCATGGGTTTCCTCCGGGTGCTCCGGTTTCCTCCCACACTCCAAAAACATACTAGTAGGTTAATTGACTGCTATCAAATTGACCCTAGTCTGTCTGTCTGTCTCCGTCTGTGTATGTGTGTGTGTGTTTGTATCTTAGGGAATTTAGACTGTAAGCCCCAATGGGACAGGGACTGATGTGAGTGAGTTCTCTGTACAGCGCTGCAGAATTAGTGGCGCTATATAAATTAAATGATGATGATGATGATAAGAGGACATGTGAGAAAAAAGCTGATTGGCAGCGGGGCACGTTTGCTCCTGGGCAGCAGTGAAGCCTGGATAGTATACCGCATCAGACATCAATACATCTGTACATGAGTGCATCTGGGAATAAAGTATTTTTATTGAGATTTTTTATTTACAACATGCAAATAACATATTTAACATGCACATCAGTACATCTGGACTGCAGCCTTACCAGCCAGCCAGGCTTTTATTTTACTAATGTCAAGTGTGTGAGGGACTAGGAAGTGGGAATTGGGGGTAGCAGGGGTGGCAGGTTGAAGCTTTGCCAAGGGCACTGAGAAACCTTGCACCACCCCTGGTCACAGGCGCCTTGGGGTTCAAATAATGTGCAGTGGTAAGTTTAAACTAGTGCTATATTTTATTTGAAAGTTCATTTCACATGTAAGTATCTAAAAGTAGTTTGTTCTTCTGGTTTGGAGATGTATAATGAATTGTAGCATAAAACCTGTAGGGATCCAATCTATCTCTGCAAATGTGTGAGGAGTGAAGGGGCTGTGAGGTTACCAGAGGGTGTAGAATGAGTGTAGTGCTATCAGGAAGAACAGATACATAGTGCTTTCCTAGCAGGAGTCATGGTGCAGTGTAATTGGAGGGGAGCATCACCCTGGGGTGGTAGAGTTTTTACAACAAATAAATGTTAACGATAGAGCAGGAATTAGTTAAAAAGGTTAATATATATGATCCTGTTTATAGATATGGAAATAAAATGGGCAACAATGAGGTCCTTCACAGTAGCTTAGCTATTGCAATGTGTTACCTTGGCTTCAGGGAATGTTGACACATAAGACAGCAGGTTCAGGAATTAGGAGGAAGGAAGGAATTCTTGATTGATAATGACAGAGACATAATCAGAATTATTAGCTATGTATAAATATCAGTTCTATGCAAGGTCATCTTATACTCTTTTTTGCTGCCAAGTGTTAAACTGTTGAACAAATCAATATCAGTTTTGAGGTTTCAATTAACAAGTGATTGTTTCCTAGATCATATTTGCCTGCATATGTAATGTCTGTTTGTCAGAAATTGTAGATTACTAACATACACTATGAAATGATTACATTAGTTGTGCTTTTTTAATTTTGTTTTATTATAAATTATTTTAAGTTTATTATTGCAGCCATTAATAATTAGTATTATTTTAGGGGTTAGGGGTTTTAGGGTTAGAAGTTAGGGTTAACCCCAATCCTAACCCCTAAAATACTACTTACATGACATAAATGACAGGCGGGTCCGTCCATTGCCGCTTTAAGGCAAGAGTCGGTTGATGATGATGTCATTTTCTGCAGTCTGCAAGAGAGCAAGTAATAATATGAAGTAATCTGCATTCCGGTAAGTAGTGTTTTTGGCAGGTCGGTGTACTATTCAATTGGAATCCTCATGTCGGTGTCTTTTTTGTTGGGGTAGTCAGTACCATGAAACTGACTACCACCGTTTTAAATTTACCACCCCCTCCAAGGCAACTTGGTTTTTCGAAGGTGCAAATTTACTCTCTCTCTTTGCTTTTCTTTCCTTAATAAATTATGCCCATTATATCTATATAGTTATATTAAAAAACATTCCAAGATTTTCTGTTTAAGATACTGCTTGCATTTTCTATTTTATGTGATTTCTACATTAATAACTTATCTGCTGGGGAAAAAACAGAAACTGTGTTAAACTAGATCTACCATCAGAGCGAATATATGTTCAAATGCATATTGTGAAGCTTATTCACTGGAACATGTAGTCCAGTCTGTTCATACATACGTTTCCCTTATTATTTTAATTTAAAAAAAATATTCAATGTTAATACACATCAGAATAGGTTTATAATCACTTTAGAACATCAAAAGTAATACCACTTATAGTACTTAGCAGCTGTATTTCTGGAATATTTAGTTATATATAACGGCTAATCATTAAATACTAAACCTATGACTTGTAGTTTATTTTAGATGATAATCATTAGACACACAACTTATTGCTTTTCTGTTTCAAGATCTTTCTATTAGTTTTGTGTTTTAAATGGTCTTTAATCAGAATGAATGGTAATATCACTGTTAAAATAGTATGTTAATATATATTGCTCATTTATATGTACAACAGCTCCAAAACTATTGAAATATTTGCAAAACTCTATATTTTGTATCACTAGTATATAGTTCCGTTAAGAGCTGATGAAAAACAAATTTGATATTAGCTCCCCATTCATAGGTACCACTAAAATATTTCCTTGATTAACATAGTTCATCTAAATATATCCAATGAGAAAAATAAATGATTTTCTGCTATTCTATTATTGATTGATAACAAACTTGAGATCATAAGATCATACTCCGGTCTTTTCGCTAAAATAATTTTTCACTTGATCGCAAATGCAATATAAAAATTGTTATTCGCTTGCCCCCTATTAATTAATAATCAGCAGCTATTTATAAAGCGCCACTAATTCCGCAACACTATTAGCATTATTATATTTATGCCGATTGTAAATTAGTCATTTATTAAAAACATAAAATCATAAGCGAAATTTGTTAAATAAATATATATATCTTATTCATTTTATATATATATATATATATATATATATATATATATGATGGCACACACAGTAAGGAAGCAGCATAATAGTTGTGTTCCCACAGAGAGCTAGGCTTAGTCAAATTATTACCCTGTACACTCCTTTCATTTATAATAATCTTCTATTATGTATTATATGTCTATTTTGTTCTCCCATATTTTTTCCATATTACAGTTAAAACTTCACCCAATGTCTGCAACTAAATTGTAGTCTTTAATTTGCACTGCCTGCCAAAAGTGTGCTAGGGGATATTGTGTGTTTTATATAGGCCATGTTTTACCAATTGCACAGCCCTGAATTGTTTTTTTGCATCTTATTATCCTTCCCATCATATTTATTTATTGAGCTATTTTTTGTTTAGCATTAATAAAGAAAACTATCACACCTAATCAGGGCTTGACTGGCCATCTGGCACTTCTGGAAAATGCCAGAAGGGCCGATGACTACATGGGCTGGCCCGACACTTCCCCTGGCTTTCTGGTGGCTGGCTCCTCCCCAGGAACCAGCCACCTCTGTTGCGCAATGGATCAGGGCTCCTCGCTCCCTCTCCCCTTATCCTCTGCACTGTTTCCAGTTTTTGTTCTTTCTTCTGAGCGGGGAAGGGAATCGTGCAGGGGGGGGGGGGGGGGGGAGTTGTCAGAATTGAGAGAGCCAGGGGAAGAGGGTGCAGGAAGAGGCGTGAGAGGGGAAGGGGGTGCAGGAAGAGGGGTGAGAGAGCCAGGGGGAAAGGGGGTGCAGGAAGAGGGGTGAGAGCCAGGAGGAAGGGGGTGCAGGAGGAGGGGTGAGAGAGCACCCCGTTCCTGCACCCCCTTCCCCCTGGAAGGTGGTGCAGGGGCTTAAGTGAGAGGGACAAAGGAGAAGATTGTGCAGGGGCATAGGTAAAACAAAGTGTAAAGGGAGAGACATCTTTAGAATGGGAATGTCAGGAATGCAGCCATCATAAAACACAAGTAGTAATGAAGAATGGGAATGCACAGAGGGGACAAGTGTTAAAAAGAATCAAGCCTTCATACTCCATTCACGTATATTTTCCATACCCCCACTTCTAAATTTAAACTTCGACCACTGCCCTCTATCCCTGCTCCCGACTTGCTGTGTGAGCTGACAGCTGGTGATCACTCCTCGCCCAGCGCGCCCAGTAGGAGAACAAAACACAGGATGCCATAAGCAGGTAAGTTCATATATTTTCTCGTGTGCAATGTGTTTTTAACCATCCTTTGTTGAACTGGGGGCACTACTGTGCATCCAATGACGTTTAAAACACTATGTATTGCTCATTATTGCGCTGTAATGTTTCTTGCATATTTATCTGTACAGTGATTTTTAATTAAGAGGAAAAAACACTGATTGTCATAAATTTTATCTGTGATTGTGTCAATAGATCTATTTTTGTTTGCATTGTAAATGGTGTATTAAGCTGCTCCTGGGACTCACACTCTGATTTGATATGCTGTACCAATTTTTATTTGTGAATGAGTTTTTGTCTGGTCACTACTATTGATTTGGGGCACTACTATGGCATACTGTTATTTGGGGTCACTACTATATGGCATAATGTTATTTGGGGACACTATTGTGGCATAATATGATTTGTGGGCACTAATGTGGAATAATATGATTTGGGATCACTACTGTATGGTATATGATTTGGGGGCACTACTCTGCCATAATATTATTTGGGGGCACTACTGCATGGCCAAATATGAATTGAGGGTAATATTAGGTGGCATAATTTGACCTGGGGGTGCTACGGTGTGGCAGAATATGAACTTCTGCAAAAGGCAAGTCTCTCATTGTTGAATATGATGGGAGCCCAAAGAAGTTGCTGTACCGGGGCCCAAAATTCCTCTTGTCGGCCCTGCCTGTGAGTCAAGGGGGTAGACTCCAGGTAATAATCTAAATGTTTCCTATCTAATCAAACTGATGGATCACATCCAACTATCTCTCACCCACCTCCTCTATCCCCCTTAATTTATATACTGTCTTATTTAAAATGAATAGAAAAGACGCATATCCAGTTACTGTAGTAAAAAAATAATTTTTCTCTGACATTATGCTGTAGATGGAAATACTTTTAATGCGGCTGTGTGGGTTCAAATGATCATTCAATAGTTATGTTTTTTCTTATATATTAGTTTTATTTCATGTGGAATGATTCATGAAAATTCTGCCATTACTATTTAATTGAGGGAAAATGGTACCTGTTAACTATATGTGTGTAAGTATTCTGTTGTTGCTATTTTGTGAGAGATTTGAAAATAGCAAAACATTGGTTTCCTACAGTGGTGCCTGTATAATTGGTGGTATTGCTGCAGTATGGGGTGGCGTGCTGGTGGCAATGTTGTAGTGTGTTTGGGGCTTAGTATTGCTAATAAGTAGGAGATTGTATTGCTGTAACGTGGGGGGTGATGCTGGTTGCTATAATGTGGGGGGGTAATACTGGTTGCTGGAATGGTGGGGGGGGTAATGCTGTAATATGGGTGGGTATTGATGTAGTATGAGTGTGTGTGGTGGGTTATCTATTACTGTAATTTTGGTACTAATAATGTATTGTCATGGTATTTATTGATGTTATTGGGGTGCTAACAATGTAATGTTGAGGGTCATTAGGAGAAATAAATACCCCCCACACCCACCCACTTATAATACATCATGTTGTACTGCACAGGCAACGCGCACTACGCCAGCATCAGTGTACACATATATACTGCATGGAGCCCACAACAGATGGGCCTGTGTGCTTTAAATGCCAGGGCTGATTTTTAGTCCGGCCCTGCACCTAATCAATTTGGGAACCATATAGAAATGTGTGCAGCCAGTTGGACAGCCATGACATATTTTATTGCTTTTAATTGTTAATTTTAAATGATTAAGATATTTGTTTTCCTAGTTGAGGGATATAATTGTTGCATAACCCTGATCTACAGAATGAACCTCGGGACTACTGTTACCCATACTTCCCAACTGTCCCGAATTTAGAGCTCTGTCCAGCTGTCCTGCCCAAAGACATGTTTGTCCCTTGGGTGGGAATGTTGGGGGGGGAGGGAAGTAGCTAATGGACAGCCTAGGGCTTTCAAGCACTAAGGACTTGCAAGCTGGGAGGTATGTTATTACCTATGACAAGAAAACTGAGGCTGCTAATTTACTTTTACATTATTTTTATGGAACCCAATTGATCATGATCAGAGTTCTCTTTTTATGTTTTAAAGATGATCTATCAAAAATGTACATAATTTTCGGTATATTAAAGCATTTCAGTTAGGAATATATAGTCTACATAGAAACTATTGCACAATTGTAATTAGTAGCTACAGTTGTTATCACTGTATTTTTTCTTATTAATCTCAGTGGGCTGTAGTTTTTTACTTAGCTGAAAACAAGTGACAGCCGTATTGCTTTAGTTTAGTTGAAAGTGTTGTTGAACCAAACCTATTGAGTGAATGGTATAAATGACACCACCAGCTGAAGTTGACTGCTGTGCTTCTTGGCAAATTATCAAAAGTGACCCGGACTTTGCACAATGAGAAGCATCATTTTAGGCAAAAGTTTATCAAATGAGGTGTTATGTGCCTTTAAGTGCATGGTCTGATAGGAATTAGTAGAGAGGAACTTTGTAAATTTCCGCAAGACTATCTAATTTTGATACAATTTAAAATAACATCCTTGATTAATTTTTTTCATTGAAAACACTTTTACAAATGCATTTATCAGATTATTATTATTATATGGCATATTTAATATATGTGTATGTTTGTGTGTGTGCAATATGTAGCAGCTTAGCATACTAAATGATTATATCGTCATCATTTCAGTTAACTGGGGATTTCCATATTTGCAACTGCCATGAAAAATAAAGCAGGGATAAATACAAATCCGAAACCTAAAATGAATACAAATAAAATTGAAAAACTAATAATAAATAATAGCGCACACAAAACGTTTTATATTTCATACAGACCAATCATTTTACTTTTCAACACAATATCTAATTGATACGGATAATATTGATCAGTTGTTATTCATTACACATACATATACAAATTGACATATTAGGCGTTATGACTATCCCTACACTACAATATCTAGAAAGCTGCCTTACCTTGATAGTTGTGATTAGCTGAGGATTTTCTGGAACTTGTGGGTGAACAGCTATAAGTATATTTTCATAACCATTGTCTCTTAACTGCACACATGATGCTGTCAGTGTGCTGTGGTGTAAATCATGCATCAAAAACAAGCTAAAGAGACAAATGGCTACCTGCATCATTGAAACAATAATACTGCTCTGCTTTGAAGAATTTATACTGTCTCAGTAGTGCATTGTATAAAATAGGGTGTGTCAGTCTCTGAGACCAGTTTGGGAGTTGTTTTTTTGGGAGGTGTTCCTTATTTCCTAATTTAACTTTTATCACATGATCATCTAATTGTTATATGATGTAGGGGGAATAATGTTTATAAAGTTTCCACCTTTTATAGCCCTTATATAAACCTATATTTTACATTGAACATTACTGCTACAATAGACGAAATGCAAAACTGGAACTAGTAGCAATTTGTTGATGAAGATGCATCTTTTTCAGTTTACAGGTGGGACAAATTATTACTTTTTAATTATGATTTGCAAAGGAACATTACTTTGTAACTAAATAATCTAAAGAGGCCCTATGTAATCTGTGCTATGACCTATTAACTTCAAGCACAGCCAGCCTAGCAAAGAAGGCTAAGACTCTAGGGGGTAAATGTATTAACTTGCGATTCTAGCAAATTGCCGATATTTGGCAACTTTGCCATCGCAATTTAAAATGGCAATGTGTTTAAAGGCAAGATTTGCCTTTAGACACATTGCCAATTAAAATTATGCTGGCAAAGTCGCCACATATTGGCGATTTGCTAGAATCGCAAGTTAATATATTTACTCCTAGATGTGGAAACAGGATAATTGGCCAAAGCTTTGAGCACTTAAAAAATGTGGCTTTCCTTCCCCACATGCACAGGAAACGAGGCAGAGAGAAGATTTTGCCTCTACAACACAGCGCGTTGGATAGAAGAAGGGAAGTGTGGGAGAACTCTTAATAAATGGGGTGAAGGCTTGGCTCAATTTAATGGTGAGGGTGGATGGTAATCATTTAATAGTGGATGGGTGATATTGATTTGTGGAGGCAATTTATTTGATGGTGGGGATTATTTACCTTAATTGTGGGATCATGGTAATGCCTATTAAATTAAATCGAGGTGATGAGACCATCTTTTTAATGCTGGGGTGATGTGGGGGCTATGAATTGAATGTGGTGTTTAGTGTGACGAGGAGGAGGTCTATTTATTAAATGTAAAAAGTGATTTATGTAATGTTTGAACCATTTGGGGAAAATAGGTTTATTTATTAAATGTAAATACTATTTAATTGTTGGGGCTGTGGGGGGTCTGAGCGCAAGTCTATTTAATATAATCTCCTTGCATTATGCCTAATTAGAACTGCACCTGTCGCACTGCTTCAAATACCTGCCTCAAGCTGTGCTCGTGCAGTTCATCCGTGTATACCTGGCTGCTGCTTGAGTTTCCCCTGTTCCAGTTTGGTTCTGCTGATACTTGATCTCCCATTGTGACCTTGGCCTGTTTACCGTTTATGCTTGTTTTGCTTGTGACCCCGAACTCTGCCTGAATACTGGATACTGCTTGAACTCTCGTTGCCCTAGACCTCGGCCTGATTACCGGATTATGCTAGTTTGCTTGTGACCCTGTACTTTGCCTGGACTGTTTGCTTCCCTGGACAGACTCTTGCACCCTGGCATTGGGTAACTCGCCATTCTTATCCCTGCATTTAAACTATATTTGCATTCACTGGAACCTGTTATTTCTGTGTACCTTCCTGCCACACCTGTTCATATTTCTGTTGGGAGTTATACCTGTTTATGAAAACCTGCATGTTCCTTAAACTGAATCTTTACTTAAATATTTTGCCGGAATAAAGACATTTGTATTATACTTCCGTGGCCACTTCCTGAGTTTACTAGGAATCATAACATGAATAGGTCTGTTTATTAATACTGAATGCTATCAATTAATAGTCAGGGCTGGCTGGGGGGAGGGATAGGTCTATTTATTAAATGTGAATGCCATTAATTTGATGTTGGGGCTGGGTGCAGGTAGGGAGGCCTCATTATTAAATGAACCCCAAGATTCCAGGATATAGAGAAGCAGCAACTAAACTTAAGTCGCCGATAATGAAAGCTACAAAAATAAGTAGGAGACAGCAGGACAACATAAAGACTCCCCAGACTCTGGTAGGACGCGCAAACTATAAAGATTAGTTCAAAAGATTAGTTAATTTAGTTCAGTTTAGTTAATTTAGCTTATTTAGTTCAGTTAGTTCATAAATTAATGAATCGAAAAAGCCAAAAGAGCCAAATGAACTATTAAACTACTGAGTAAGGAGAATAGCTGATCACTGAACTATATTGTCATGAGTCAAAGTCCCACACCATGTCTGAGCATAGCAGCGGCACCTGTGGTAGTATAGAGGTACTGACTCATGAGTATTACATGAGAGCTGAATAGCAGTGCTGCTGTAGTAGCACCCACAAACCTAGTAGCTTATTTAGCACAGATAGGAAGTGCAGGGAGAGGGGAGTTCAGGGCCCAGTACCAAAGCCAGAATTAAGACTAATAGGAGAGTGATTTTATCACAAAAAGGTGAGTAGCATGAACATACGCACACACACACAGACTCTCACTTACACTTAGGCCGTTAGTCAGTGCAATTTCAGATGTTTTTTTTTTTAATTAGATTTCTATTTCATGGACTGTTTTGTGCTTTCTTCCTTCCTGTTACAGATAGGAATTAAAGAGCCAGTGTGAGTGAGCGAATCTGCTGGAGCTGCTCTGCTTTATCTCTGTCTAACTCCTCCCACTTGTTTTAGTTCCTGATGAACTTATTTTTGCCAGAACTGTGAACTAAATGAATTAGTTCCCTTTGAAGATTAGTTCATTTTGAACTGATCATTCGTGAACTACCCATCACTAAATTAAGCTAGATCCTACCATCATTATCTATAGTGTATAGACTAATGGCACAGTACCCTCTGAAAAAATAATAAATGAGATCACTGGATGGATAACCATGATTTGCTCAAAATGTGCCCTTAGTTTTATTCCAGACATTATACAGCAATATTGCAGAGTTTACTATAACAGTGTGTGTCATACAAATGCTTTGTACATCACCCTCTTTATTTAATGCTCTATTATGTTGAAAAGTGGCGGGTGGTAATGGTGCCAGCTCAAGAGTCCAGGTAATAAACAGGAGCAAATTGATTCTGCTCCTGCACTCCCAATCATTGCACTCACTGTGTTTAAAATGCCAGAACTTCCGTATTAGGTGCCGAATGGTTGCTAGGAATCTTTTAGATGTAAGAAATCCATCAGCACAAAGTATTTGATAATGTGCCAAAACAAAGATTTCATCCATTTGCCCAAATTAATTTTAAACAAAAAACTGAAATAAGCGATTGAAGTAGTACTTACCCCCTTCCTATATCCATTTTAGATTTTCTTTGAAGTATCCAACTTATTTCACAAGTCACATTAATAGTTTGTTGAAGTCCATCTGTTTGAAATTAAGGTGCATCACATGATTACCTGTCTCTGTGACCTCCCTGCCAGGTAGGTAGCACATTTCCAAACATAGACTACACAATGAAGACAAATGAACATCCTAAGCAGATCAAGGACAAGGTCATTGAAAAGTACCAATCAGGAAAAGGGTACAAGAATATTTTCAAGGCATTGAATATGCCCCGAAGCAGTTAATTCCCTCATACAAGAAAGGAGGATATATGGATCAACCGTGAATCTACCTAGAACAAGCTGTCCTCCAAAACTTAGGGGGTATTCAAAAACGATTCGTGGCCGCACAGGTCCTGGTACCGCAACATTGCGGATTTCTGTGCGCATGAGTCCCGGTACTGCAACATTGCGGATTTCCATGTGCACAGTACCGGAATTGGCACTTTATACGTGCAGCAGCGAGTAATCAAATACCCCCCTAAGTGTCTGTACGAGAAAAGCTGTAACAAGGGAGGCCAACGTCAACTCTAAAGGAGCTACAGTCTTCCATGACAGAGGTGGGAGTAAATGTGCATGGGAAAACATAAATCTAGACTGTATGGGAGGGTGGCAAGAAGAAAGCCCTTGAAATAAATTAACATCAAAGCCTGGCAACATTTTGCCCTAAGACATGTGGGAGACATGACTATGTAGAAGATTCTATAGTTTGATGAGGTCAAAATTTAACTTTTCAGCCTAAATGCTACATGGCACCAGCCTAACACTGCACATCACATTTCAAAACACCATCCCTACAGGAGAGTACGGTGGTGGCATCATCATGGTATGGGGATGCTTCTCTGCAGCAGGGACTGGTAAACTCATAAAAATAGAGGAGAATATAGATGGCACAAAATCAAGAGAAATACTGGAGAAAAACCTGCTGCAGTCTACAATAGCACTAGGACTTAAAATAATATTAATCTCCCAACTTTACAATGATCCAAAGCATACAGCAAAAGCCACAGTGGAGTGACTTGCTACCAAAAAGGTTAATATCCTGAACTGGCCTATTCAAAGTCCAGATCTCAATACAATTGAATATCTGTGGTGACACCATTTAAAAATTGCTGTCTACCAACAATCACCATCCAATCTGATGGAACTTGAGCTATTTTGCCAAGAAGAATGGGCTAAAATTCTAGTGCTTAGATGTGCAGAATGGATACACAGTTACCCAAAAAGAATCAGGGCTATAATTACTGCCAAAGTTTTTTGTTCAGAAATACTTTGGACAAATGGTTGGATTAATGTTTTTGGCACATTGAGTACTTTGTGTTGATTAGTTGGAATACATTTCAATAAATCAATTATTGGCTCCATGTTGTAACACAGCAAAATGTGAAAAAGTCCATGGGGAGGTGAATACTTTTATAGTCATTGTATTAGTTTATATAGAGATCAGTAACAATGAGCTTAATGCTTTGCTTGTTCAAAAGCCTACAAAAGATAAAAGACAGAAGTCTAAAGGCTTTGACATTGAAACTTGCATTATCCTGGCCCTGTGAGCGTGTGACCCAAAAGTACAGAAGCAGCACAAAAGACTTTCAATTCTTATAATAAACTATAGTTTAACTGGCTTAATATATTTTTATAAACTTATAGAATGTGGAGAATCTCCACAGTACGAGCTCTGAATACCCAGGTACATACTTGGAATTACTCATAACACATTAAGAAATAAACATGTGAAAGGGTAGACAAGCTTGACTCAATGCGGGAAAACCAAGTTTTCATAAGTTCATAAACTTGGTGAAAATGAAGAAGCAGAAACTGTAAATAGTGGCAGCTCAGAAAATTAGACTTATCAAACAAAGTTCCATGATGTGGCAATTATTTTATTCAAATAGTAATTCCCCACACTTTTTATATACATACTAACCCTGTTTTACATAATGTTTTCTTGAACGACTTATCAGTAAAACAAGTTATACATAATATATAAAAAACATTGTAAATTTAGATCTGAAAAGGGTGCTAAAATAAAGAAGAAAAAAGCATGGAATATATTAATTTATTTTATTTTTCCAAAATGTCACTTTTCTGAAAGAAAAGTTTAACTTTTCATTGCTTTAGAATCTCCTGAAACTTTATATCAATAGTCAGACCTTGCATAAAGTACAAATAATTGATATCCATATACTTGGGAGAAGCTAATTTAATTTCAATATACATATTTGGGGTAGCATTAATTGAGTAAAAAAGCAAATAGGGAAATCATAGAAAAATTAAATTTTTCCCCTATAAAAAGTCTGTAAACTATATTGATTGTTAAAGCTTGCTTTTAGTAGCTATTGTAATCACAAAAATAGAGAATGCTTGAATTTTGTTTATTTTAGTCCATGGTAGAGCTTATATCATTGTATAGAATCGCACACTAAAAAGCAATTCCATGGCAAACGGACACATTATAAAAATGTGAAAATTGGACTGGTTATGAAGGGGGGGGGGGGGGGCGGGGGGGCCGACGACAAACAATAAAACCTATCGAGTCTTAAAAATAGGATAAGATTAGGCCTGTTAGAACTAGTTATTTTCATGTCAGCTGAAGTGGTGGTCTCTCTCGAATTAACTTAATCTGGCAGAATGGTAGAAAACATCAATTTATTTAAAAGATAAAAAGTTAGACAAAATTTTGTAAAAAAGTATGGCGCACTACCTACAGTGGGCATAGGTGGCTAGACATAGTGCCAAAAATAAAATAACTAACTCTCTGCTAGTTGAGGAATGATTGAAAAACGAGTATTAAAAATGTGGTGACAAATGCTATCAAAGTAAAGTTTTTACACTAAAAAGTCAATAAAATCCCATTTTCAAAATGGTTAATGATTAATAGAGCCAGACAAAGCACTAATTGGCAATCAGCCTGATAATACCCTGTGCACTTTGAAAATTAGCTAAATAATAATCTGGTAGATTTATTTTGGAAAATATGATTGGAATATTTTCCATATCAAACATATACCTGTGGTCATCTCCCATCCGCACAGGTCCCTAAGGATGCCGGAAGTTATCCAGTTTGACTTATGTGCCAAACAGATGGATTCTGCCCAATTCGGCACATTAGGAGTGTGGTCAAACTGGACAGAGGAACCTCTCAGCATACAACTCTGACTACATCTGTTACCTTCCTACTGCAGAAGTGAATATAAGAGACACGTGAAATTCTTGAATTACATAGAGCGTTCACAGTAAATTCCTCTTGTAACTTAAGAAAACAACGTTAAGCCAAAGTATTAAAAAAAGCAATAACATTTATTTTACGGTAACTTTTTTTTCTTCTTTACACATGCTAAAAAAGCATAGATGACAAGGTAGACGTTTTATTTACACAACACTTTATAAAAAGGTTCAAATGTTCTGTTTCCTTCACCTTATGTGCACATGCTCTTCATTTTTTAGGTTCTGATCGCGCAGTTGTTTTTTTTGAAGCAGAGAGTGGGTTGCAGGTCAGAAATATGAAACAGTTAGCTTTGCTGGATAAGAAGTAGGTAAAGGCAGCATCTAGATCATACAGGTAGCCTTTAAATATCTCATGCTCTCAGCCAGAATAGCCATCAGCTCTTTCAATAGCAACAAGATTTACACAGTTAAATGACTACAAAACTTTTTGGGAAATCAATGTCACAGGTGATTCTGTCAAACATTTAATACGGATGATAGGCTGTTGCAAACAGCACTTAATAAACTTCATAGAGTCCAATAGAGCCTTTATGCCAGGAATTGCAGTCTCTGGACACTTCAGGGCAGTGGATCACAGTTAAGTTTTCTTCAATGGAGGGATCATTAAGATTAAAAGAAACTAGCAAAAAAAAGCTGTACAATGTAAGCTCACGGTGTAACCGTAATCCTGAGTGTAGACTCTCTCTGGCAATTTATGCTGCAGTATAATGCAGTGCACAGAAAATATCCGACACATTCCTGTAGAAGTGCTATTGCCTTAGGCTATGTACACACTGGAATTTGCGATGCACTTTTTACCGCAAGTAAAAACGCAAATTAACTACATTACATATATGCATGTATTCATTTTATATTACTCTAAATGCATGTAATAATGCAAATGCGTACTGTTATTTTCACATGCACTTAACTTAAATCATAGTTGCCTACTCTCCAAGAAGGTACGGGAGACTCCCAAATTCCTGGGAGTCCTCCCGGACTCCCGGAAAGCAGGGCAACCTCACGGATCCTGACCAGTTCGGTTAGTTAATTGGAGGGGTCGGGGCTTAGCGACGCAATTCACGCCTCCTCGTGGCCCCACCCTATGCTGTGATAGGCTATAATGGTTGCGTCAGTTTCGGGGGCGGGGCCAAACGTGTTCCACTTGGTTATGTCCCCAGAAATCTCCAGTGAGATCTCCCCTCCAGGAAGGGAAAACTCACAATTCGGCAAGTATGACTTAAATGAAGAATTTTAACATCAGTGTGTATATAACCTTAGCGAAAATGAGCTGTAAACAGACAAGTTATACCACAATACAATGGATCAAGACTGCTTAAATTCTTTACAACAAATGAAAGTCAGACATTGTTTATTTGTCTAGATCCCCACACTTTCAAATGTACTTAGCCACAGTGTCTTTATTGCCCTTGCTACTTACTGCAGATGTATGTTACTTATGGATCAATAGGACAAATTGTTGCATTCTAGATATAAAATCATTCATGATGTGATATTTCACTGCTTCAAATTACAGTGAATTTGACAAGCCTAAAGGTCACCATTTGCAGGTAATATTTTCTACAAAGCAATCTTTTAATGTGTGGTTATGCTACAACCCAGAACTGTGATAGCAAACTTCAAGAACAGAAAAATCAGTTAACATAGGATAGATATAAAAAAAAATAAAAAAAAAAAAAATTCCAAGCAATGGAGAGGAAGAAATCAGTCAGTCATTCTAGTAGTGTAAATGAAAGATGAAACATAGTTTGGATGTTCCAAGTTCGAGGATTAAAGTTTGACAACACTGGCCTGCGCTACACAGAGCTCACACATTTATAAAGGCAAAATAAATAGTAAGTTGCCCATGCAACCTGTAAGGTGTGTGCTTGTGAGGGTGATCCCACTCCTGAGACTCCTTGATTTCAGCCACAGTGAGCCCTAACATTTTGTTCTGGTCCCCATCCTAATGGAACCTAGGCTTGATTTGTTAATTTGTAATGTAGTCTCATTAGCCAATGTAATGTGTTGCAAACTTCATGTACAAATAAATTATACCCTATACAGTCTTCGTTGGCCTTAAAGATATATAGGTATTTAATGTTAGCACCTTAGAACTCACTACACTTCTATATTATGTGGCAAAGAGCATTTGTAAGTAGGTTTATTGCGTTGCAGATGTGTAGATATTTATATGCTTGCGTTTTGATGAACATAATACTGTTCTTTCTAATGTCTGAAGAGTGCGTCCTTTCAACAAAGTAATTTTTTTTTTCTACAGAAATTTTATGCTTTCCACACAAACTATACAATTTTTTGCTACATCTTTAAAAGGCAACACTATTGAAGTGTAGCCTAGTCATGGGCTGGACCAGTATATATATGCTAGTAATCAGTGCAACAGGTTTTAGAGGCACAAGGGAATTGGGAGAGAGACACTAGTGCACGTGGCTGTACAAAGCATGTACTGCAGCATCTTACTATGTTTGGGGACAGCTGATATAACGCAAGCGAGGTTCGGTTAGGAACATCTATTTAGAGACTAAAATCTTAGCTATGGTTATAGCACTCAACTCAGTTTTATTTCGTTTTTTTGCTTGCTTATTAAGCTATAACCTCATAACTGTTCGGTTATGAAATTGCCTTGGACATGCCAAACCTCGTATACTGAAACAAAGATTCCCTGATATCTGTAGCTTTTGAACAGGGTCCTTGCATCACTGCCACCCCAATTCAGGTCCAGATAACAAAGGGAAGTGTACATCGCCTTCATAGTGAGTGGGTTTTGGGAAAGTCAAACCTGACCAGCAGAGAACCAAATCAGAGTCAGATTCTTCCCCAAAAAATGAAGACCCAATAAAACTTGCAACTTTTTTCTGGGGCATAAATAATAAACAGAAAAAAAATATTAGTAAGAAATATTATTTCTACTAATGGACACTTGGTGGCTCTTCGGTGAAACAACGGACCACAAGGTCTTCTATCTTCTTTTGAGGAGGTCAGTCTCATGCAGAGTCCATGAATGGAGGCTTTTATATAGTTCATTTACTACCAGATAAGCTACCAGATGTGCGATTCACAGTGTGTCATTTTGATAACTCCAACACCTCCACCCAGCCGCCGGTAGTTCATGCCTCCATACAACCTGCACATGGAAAAACAAGTAGAGATTGGTCTCTAATAAGATAATTTATTAACCAACACACTGGGGTATACTTTGCAAAGTGGAATAAAGTGGTGTTATTATTTCAGAACATCTAATAACTGTCAAGCATCAGATAAATACCCATTTCATTTGAGGTTTTGTTTATGTTATTTTTAGCTATGCTTTAGATCCCACCCTCTTCAAGCGCTCACAGATTATTATGGAGGCGACCCAGGGAATTTAGCAGGAAGAAACAGACAGACAGTAAAGGTTGTTTTACATATTGTACATAGCAAATTGGCTTTTAATCAGGCTGTATTATTTAAGGACCGCCAACACTAAAACACAAGTTGCCTTAACGAGAAGTTGGTAAGTTACACTTGGAAAATATTTCAAGTTCTTTCAAGGTATTGGAACATTTACATATATATATAGTTTTATGTGTCATGCAGCAGAGTATAGTTATTACTCTTTCTCATCAGCTATTTCAGGCTTAAGAAAAGGTAACTGCTGTGTCCTCCAATGGGAATACTGATATTAGGTCTACGGTGTGTAGAAATATCTCTCTTTCCACTATAACCTCCTTATCTCATTTATCACCAGTCCTGATAAAATTCTTAAACTTTTACGTATGTGTGTGAATGTTTTAGTATCTCTTTCATACATGTCAACTTGTATATTAGGTGTATTGGCCCTTTCACATTAATGTTATTTTTTAAACTGAATAACAGGTACGCTTTCATTTCTACGTACAATCAGCCTCATTCAGAAAACATTACAAAATCGACTGTGTAATAGATTGGAGTGCATAATATGAACACACTAATGTCATATATATAGCATCAATATTTTCTGTAGCACTGTATAATTGGAGATATCAATATCTTCCCTTGTTGAGTTTACTATCTAATTTCCTTACCTTAGGCACACAAAGCATGCACACGCCAGGACAAATTAGTTAGAAGCCATTGAAACTAGCAATCGGTCTTTGGAACTTCACAAACATAGGTTGTTCAGAGACTTTAGTCAAAACTGAACATACTGCAAGTGTTACGAGTCAACGGCACTAACCAATGTACCACTGAAAGTACGCTGATGTTTCTATTAAACGGTCACTCCACTCTAGAGTGGATAAAATAAACAAATTACCCGTCATGCATGCAGCTTTGCATTTTACTAAGCAGGAGTAACAAAAGAAATTTTATATTGCTTGAGAAAATATTCTTAGATAAACTTGTCTCTCTAGCCTTAATCTTTAATCTAAACTACACCTTTTTCATATGGTAGAGGTAAAATAAAACGGCTTTATGGTGCGTGCACATTAATTCATGCTCAGGGCAACATAGGGAAAATGTAGGATTGAACATACATGCATCTTGCACTGTTAAGTTCTTTTTCTATGTTCAATCCTGCACTTCTTGGGAGGTCCATGTGTATGCACCTTGCATTACTCAGAGTGATATTATACGTCTCATGTGATGTGTTTGTCGATGAACAGGAGGAGGGGAATCCCGGAGGCTTGTGCGTCTTATGGTACAGGCACACAGAAAAGAGCCCCTTTAAGTTTATTTTTAGTCAATTATGATTATTATTAATTTATCAATGTGTCAACAAAGGTTTAGAATCTGTGAATGAAAAGTTAAGAGGAACTGACAAGTTGTATTCCATTTTTGCAACAAAAGCAAAAATCTAAGCAATATTGTGGTGTTTCTTGTCCCTGTTACCTCTTCCAGCTGCTATCAATTTAAGAAGGTATTAGCAGATATTGCATTCCCCTTCAGAAGCCCACTATTCTAAGAATTATTTAGATAATGCTGAAGAATTTACTTATCACAGACAAGTTGAGTTTAGGAGCAATGACTTGACTGCACTGCAGAGAAGGTAAATTAGAGTTTACAGAGAACTAAAGTATTTTTTTAGACAATAAAATTGCATCATAAATTTTACAACGCGTCTACTGAGTTAAATTCTTGTGCCCACACCCCCATGCGGATTATAATGTTCAGTCTGTTTCTCCTTCCCTTATTCACCGTCAGTGGTCAGTGTTGAGCCTTGGCTGCCACAGTACGATTTCATTCTATTTACAGAATCAGTATTCAGTGCATATTAATGCAATCACCAAGAGCTGCCAAACCTGTAACTTGCTTTCTGTGATCACAATAATGTTAGCAATATGATCAAAGACCTGTCAGGTAAGTGCTTGTGCTCATTTATATTAAACACATGCACCCCATTGGTCATTTAAAGGTAAGAATATGGGACCTTTGTGTCCATTTTGCAATAGGCCAATATTCTGATACTTTAATGCAGGCTATATTCTTCTTTTCCATTTTCGTGAGGAAGGAGAATAAACAAACTATTTTATTTTACTGCATGCAGTTAAAAGAATAGAAGAAACATATCACCTTCTGTGAAGGACAAGAAGGTTTTCTTGTTTTTAAGAGCTCTAAATTATCATACTGTACAACATGTACAAACAAGTCAACCACCGACATACCACACCTCTACACAAATACCTATTTTGTCATTTTGCAACAGTTATTAAAACTGCAAAGTACAGCTATGTAACACAGGTATCAATTAAGACTAAGTATACTGCACAATGCAGTATTGAATTTGTACATGTATTGTGTTACCATGAAGCCAATGGTCCCAATGTTCTAGAAAACTAGTATAGAGTGGTGATGCTGATGATACACACCTCCAAGTATTAGCATCCGGGTCAAACACCTCTATTGTCTTCAAGTATGTAGTTCCATCAAATCCTCCTACAGCCATCAACTGTCCGTTCACCACAGCCAGGCCAACCTATGGCAAGTATTTAAAGTAAAATATGTTTAGTTACCTAACACGAGACAAAGGTATAGAACAGTGTTGGCTAACCTGTGACACTGCAGGTGTTGTGAAACTACAAGTCCCAGTATGTTTTGTCAATATATAGCAGCTTTTTGCTGGAAGGGTATGCTAGGACTTGTAGTTTCACAACACCTGGAATGTCACAGGTTAGCCAACACTGGTATAGAATAAAGAATTGCTAGTATAAAAAAATGATTATTAAATCTACACATGGAGCATGTTTTATGTTGATTTGATGATACCCTAGAGCTGCAGTGTCAGACTGTGGTGCATGAACACTACTCATTCTTTAGTAACATAATGGAATTGTGGCGCAAGCAAACAATTGTGTGACAGGTGCATGGTCAAGCTATTCGTCCGAAAGCAACAGGCTCATCTGTTTCTTAGAAGGCACATTACCTCTAATACTACACAAATATTTCTGATGAATACTTAAAGTCAGTTGTTTACTTTTAGAAGAGTATTACTTACAAGCTTTTATGCAGAAATTAGTGCAACCTATTGTACATATATTCATTTTACCTTTATGCTTTAAGGCTATTTAAGTACCATGTCCGTAAACTATATGATAAAAGCCTTTTCAATCTTTGGTTTAATAGTCCTATTAATAAGCACTAGAAAATTTAGTCCTAATTTGATAACACATAGAAACCAGCAATTGGACTGCACATATTTGCCCAAATGTTTTGTGAAAGATTTATGTGGTCAAATAATTATAAAATTGATAAAATAAAACATGCGTTTACTTGCAAATTTTAGTTAATTAACTTGGAAAAAGAAAGAAAGAATAGAGCATATAATCCTACCCCACTCCGGCGGGAGGTCATGGCTACTACTGGAGACCACTGATTGGTCCTGGGATTGTACCGTTCAGCACTGCTCAGTTCTGTGGTGTCGTCTCTTCCGCCCACTGCATAGATCATGTCCTGGTACACAGCACAGCCTAGGTGCTTTCGGCGTGTGCCCATTGGTGATATTGTGTGCCAGCGGTTTTCCTGAGGATTGTACCGCTCCACTGAAATGGGAGAATACGAGCCAGTGAAAGTCATGCCTAAGTTGTCTTTTAACCCTTTCTACAGAAAAAAGAATCAAAAAAGATGTCTATAGACCTCCGAATTTACCAGTATTAAGAGGAGACGTGCCATCTGATCCTCCAACAGCATAAAGGAAACCACCTAGAACTGCAACAGCCACTCCAAGTCTCCGTGTACTCATAGAGGCAACACGTGTCCACTTATTCTCCTTTGGGTCATACCTAGAAGAAAGTGAGCATTAAAGAATTTGCTCATGTTTTCTAGGACTTGTATTATACATTTAGTGTTTGAGGACTCTCCCATCACTGATAACTAGGATTCTGTCCCTTCATGGGGTCCGCCACTTCTACAGAACTTAACCATGTTTCATCGCCAGCTCTGATGACTTGTAGCTTGTTCCTGCTGGCTATCTGATGCCTCCACTAGAAAGTCTGTGGCTGACACAGTTAAATGAATAATATTGGTCATGAGAATAAGGACATTGAGAGAATAGTATGTTCAAGCAGTTTTAAAGGTTGGTTAAACTACTTAACCTCTAAAAAATGGCAATTGCTATTATTACATCATGGAAAACAAAGGGGGAAAAAAAAGGAAGAACATAACTTCTGTTGTGGCATGATTTAATGTGTCATTCCAATAATAAGCAGCTTTTTTGAAAAATTTGTGCAGATGTGGGTGTTGAACGTTTCCACTTAGCCATAGGCACTAAATCACCTATCATAAATCACCTATCAACTTCCTGAAATTGAGAAGACTTTCCGACAAGGACACAAGCAGTCACTTCACCTATGTAAATTTCTGCCAAGACGAATCAAAAGCAGCAAATTGCTGTAAAATTTTCCCTCTCTCGGACATCAGAGATGTACGATTTTAAATATATGCTTTCATTACTTCAAGCCATGATCAGAGCAAATCTTTGTTTCTGTTACAGAATGCCACTAAAAGGGACTCTTTAAAACACACTTGCTCTATAAATTGTTAGATTCTCAAACACTGAATTTACCAACAGTTATGAAAAAGGAATGACCTAAAACCTTGCGTGAAAAACAACAAAAATAAATGTAAAAAGCCTTTACACATAAATCCCCCCCGAAGACTCCAGCAATATAAATGGTAACGAAAACACACACACAGAATTAATGCTGTTTGTAAGACAAAGAACAGAGTAAGATCATATTAAATTTGGGACTATGTAAATTAATCTCATCACCATTTGTTAGTTCCAATAAGCCATAACATGGTTGGTTGAATCCTTAGGATTCAATACATTCCTAGTATTCAGACATTGTTATTTTCAGCTCTGACTTCATTATAAAATACCTTGGGCCATTTGGTCTTTTAACTTATCCTAATCATATCACTTATATTTGAGAAGAGGAGGCGACAGTGTACAAAATTCGACTACATGACCTTGAAATTCACAGCTGATCAGGGTTGGCTGCAAATGAAACCAACAGTGCCAGTAGGTGCTATATATGACACATAATGCAGAATAAAACTTGATCATTTGCAAATCATTTTACTACTAAATTGGTGAATTAAAAAAAAAAAAAAAAAAGAAAAGAGGTTATCTTTTTAAAGAGTTGAGATGTTCTTTAACATTTGTGCCAAAAGGTGCCTTTAGGCCATGCCACTGTAAAGTAGTATAAATAGCAAGCAACTAAGTAAGAGAAGAGACACAAATCACCACATAGACAGGTTTTTGGCTCAAAATTCACATTAATATTTGAGGCACATCTAACAGCTGATAGTTCACTTGTCTCTGCAGTCTCTTCTTCTGCCAGTAGGGGGTTCTTAAGTAGATATTTTGTGATGCCTAGTAGCTAGTGTTCTAAGCTTAGACTGCACTCTCACTAGTAGTTCGTCTGTGTTCCCACTGGCATACAGCATCTACTCTGGCAGTTTAGGACAGAAAAATGCTTATGCCCATACAAAATATAAGCAGCAACAAAAAAAATATATCAATAAATGAAAAGCTTCCCATCTGAATTCAGGTCCAAGCTTTATTATTATATATTTTTTATGTAATAACAAATCTTTTCACTTTTTTTAAAAAACAATCACTTGTCATAATTAAGCAAAGCATCAGAAATAATTTGTTCATGCTACCAAAGTGAATGTAATATTTATTTTTTTTCTGAAAAATGTTTCACTTGGTTTTATACTAACTTTCAGTATATAATGGAAAAGAATTAGGGAAAAGGTCAAAAACCATACACTATCATACAGATCACAAATGTGTGGTTCAGACAACCTCTCTGCATTAATCCCCAGACATTAACCGCATGGATTTTAGCTGTTGGATTTTTCTTGTTTTTAGATTGAGAATAGTGATTAGCTCATACTATGTTTTTTATATGTTTTAAAAGTTGCAGTCAGGATGCGCTGATTGCAGATCAGCCTTTGTAAAATGCACAGTGACCTAAGGATCACTGGTTTTCTCCCCAGGTCACACATACATACAAACAAACAAACAAAAAAAAAATAACCTGCACCCAGGACATTTAGATAAACATTCAGAGCACCAGCTAAATATAATGAAAATCAAACCCTGCGTTGCTCTTGGTATGTTGCAGCTCTAAATAGATATATAGTTAGTTACAGGTGAAACTCTAAACAGTGCTGGCAATCAGAGAGAGACCCATCAGATACATCCGGATTCATTTTATATACAAATATACAAAAGGCAAAATTACACAAATACCTTTCCACGATGTTGAGGCAGGAGACACCGTCCTGACCACCCACAGCATAAAGATATCCCCCGAGAACAGCAACACCAACGCTCGTCCTGCAAGTGCTGGTTGGAGCCACATCACTGCTCCACTGGTTTGTCTTTGGGTCATATCTATAAAAAATAAAATAAAAAATAAATAAATTGCTTTTCAAAATAATATAGCAGTATCATTAAGTTACTGCAGAAGATATAGTAAACCGATTGCTAAAGTTATGATATACAAATAAGTAAATACATATGAATGGTGGGCCCGTCAGTTACCTTTCTACACTGTTGAGGTATGAGGAGCCGTCATGGCCACCAACAGCATACAGGAGGTCATCTAGAACACTGACTCCAACACCACAGCGCCTTTTGCTCATGGAAGCCACCATTCTCCACTCATTGGTCTGGGGGTCATAGCGTTCCACACTAGAAATTGCATCTCCGCTACACCAACCCCCAACTGCAAAAAAAAAACCTTTACTAACCATGTTTTAATCTAGTCAGTTACAGAAAATAACCTGAATATAATTTTTAATCCAGAATGTAAAATGTAAAACCAGTAATACAATATAAAAAGAGTTGCATGAGGATACAACATATTTTTAATATAAGCTGCCCCTACTTTGCTACTATTGCCTCCGATTCTGGAGAGAGAAGGGAACAGGGCTAATAGATCTGAGTTATGTGGAACATATAATAGGAGTCCCTTACAAGGAGTAGTGGGTATTTAAGCTGACTACACCACTCTCAAAGGTGATCAAATACATAAAATACAGGTACGCAATAAACATGCTTAATGTTGTACTCTCTGCATTTGCTGAAATGCTTGACTACATGAAGCCAAACCTAAAAAAGAGTTTCCAAATAACATTTCTATATTTTATTTAATAGATTTTGCGTTTTACAAAAATGTGGCCATTATTAAAAATTGAATTTTCCCTTACAAATAAACAATGATGATGGTTGTGTGATACACATGATAAATTACTGCATTAATAGAGGTTACATTCATTTCATGAGCCACTATTTAATGTAATATTGCCAAATGCACCTGCAAACAGCACCTCCCCGCAGCGTATGGGCTTCCGAGGCCTTGTTCTTGGCCCTTGCATTAGAGGACGCTCCTGAGGAAGCAGAAGATAGTTCTTGGCTTCATCCACCAAGTCCCTATAAGAAACAATTTACGTACATACCACAAAAAACCAACATGTAAAATTATTGCATTAATTATTAACTGTTGCCTCTATATAATTCCCTAATTCAGTGGTTCCCAAACGGTGCACCTAGGCTCCCTGGGGTGCCTTGGAGATCTCACAGGGGTGTCTCGGCCAGGGCCAGTGGTAAGCAAGGCGGGATAATACTTGGTAATTATTTTGGCTTAGTGGTGCCTTGAAAAAATTTTGGAGACCCTAAGGGTGCCTTGAAAAAGTTTGGAATCCACTGCCTTAATCGATTAGGCTCAGGTTTCATCTTTCCCCTTCCCCTATGTTGTTATTTCCTTTCCTTTGTGAAAGTGCCCATTACCTCCAATGTCTACCCACCTTGTATACCTGTACTAGTCAGTCTACGTTAGATTTGTCCCAATGATCAAACTAGTATTAAATCCATTGAAGACATGTTCTCCTTCTAAATGAATGCAGTGCGGAGCAATGCATCAACAGCGATATTAAAGCATTACATAACCATAGGATATCACAGTCATCTGACTCTAGTTCTCTACCTATTAAAGCATGCCATGTTTGTTTATACTGTTCTATGATGTCTAGCACAATACTTATTTATAAGCAGGCTAAACATTGTATTATTAGGTATTCTCTCTCTGTAATACATACTTTCCTGTGACTCCAGCAGCATCTGTATGACAACTGGATAAATGTGACGATATGTTTTTTTTAAGCATTAAGTTAATATGACAATACTATACATCCAAAAGATTTTAATATGATGACTTAAAACATTAAGTGAAACTAAATCAAAGCAGAAGACCGTTTCATATGTTACAAACGGTAGTTGATTATGTAATAGAGATCGGCTAAGGTGCAGTGAAAGAAGAACAATTGCACAGCTAAATGTATGGAGCTTAGCACAAATTGTTTCTTTGTGAAAGAGTCCAAATCCGGTTTAGTACTTTATAAGTAAAGGCAGGCACAAGTAACCACAAGGCAAACGCTGTTCCTGAAACCTGTTAACACGCTTGAGAGCAGATCAATTTATTCCTTATGTTCACATTGCTAGTTTGCTCAGACTCTGAAGGAGTCAAATTTTCCACAGATCAGATGACTACATAAACAAATATGCTATTTTGCATAGTGTCCTAAATAAATATCGGTATAGAAAGCTTGGCGGTTCCATTGTTAGTTTTTATTAATCCTGCATTAAAAGTGAGGGAACAGCGAGTCCATTTTGACACGTTCAATAATTTGTCATTCTTTTTGTAGAAAATATGGAAAAAAAAACCAACTATTAAAGTATGAGGATTGCAGGCAAAGCAGGAACATAATGGAATTTAGAGGAATTTTGCAATGCACAGCCAAACACTTAAACTAGATTAAGATAAAATAGTAGAAATCACAGGTAAAAAGCAAGGTTTCCCCTACAGACTGTACCTGCATTCTTCATCACTTTTAATAAGTGGATCGGATCCCACAGTTCCCACCAAAAATTTGGGACTTAGCAGAGGCAGCCGGACATGTTGCAGAACCTGATGAACGAATAAAACATACATGTACTCAAGATACTCAACCAAAAACATCACAAAGGCAATAAACAATGTATATAATATAGCAAAGAAAAAAATATGCAATTCAAAAGACAATATCCCAGTTGTAAAAGGCAGCTAGGAGAAGCCAGGACGCAGGAGCAACTATAATAAAACCACAAAGCTATTAAGCAGGTACCAGCAGAACAAGCAGTTGTTTCTCCTCTCTAACAAGAAACACTAAACACACCCCTCAGAGTCGGTTTAGTCTCCAGGAGAATTGTGAAAGTGAGCAGTATGTTGGCCGTAGAGGTGCACCAGGTTGGATACACTATGCTGTGGCTCATCCAACCAGATGTATTCATAAGATTGAGGAGAACGCTGCCGTACACCAGGGAATGAGTCTCTCCACAACTGTGGGGGCTTAATGGAAAGGCCAACTGCCCACCTGGAGGTTAGTGTCAGAAAGGACAGTGAACAACAAATTCAAGGAGACTGAAATTATCCTTTAATTTTCGAAAGATGACCAGGTTTCATGTGTAGTTCCAATCAAATCGTAAAAACTAGATATTGGCTGATTACACCAGAGTGCTAATGACTGATTGGTTACGAATATATAAATGAAATATAAAAAGATGCTTTACTCTTGGTTGGCCAGCAGAATAATTCAAATTGAGCATTGCTATCGTTAAAAAAAAAAAAAAGATATATATATATATATATATATATATATTAAAAAAAAATATTTGTCTTCTTTGGATGTCTCAGCAAGTCCGCTGTATGCAATGTTCTATATCTAAGTAATTTAACATATCTGTTCGCATACCTGTGGTAATTGGGGCCTCCTTTCCTGAATGCTGTATTTTACCCAGGCCATGACTGCGTTGAACACCTGCTCTTCACTGCGTACGTTGAGCTCATCACTGGAAATGATATCGATCAGCTGATTGGCAGGGAGGAGCATGAACTCCTCACTTTCCATAACCTATGGAGAGAAAAATAAAAAAAAGTCTGCAACTTGAGGATAAGCCATTAAAACTCACTCAATTAGCAGAGTGATTGCTGCACCATCTACTATAGCTCTCATCACATTTGGATAGTCTGTAGAGAACCACATGACTAAGTTACCTACATCATGTGACATCATTAAGGGGGGCAACATGTAGGCTTTTCACCCAAGCAGAACCAATGATTACTAATGAAACCGTCATACTGGTGTTTTTAATTCCACAAGGGACCGTAAGAGTCAATACACTGGGGTCACCTATCCTTTCAGGAAACAAAACAAAACCAAAAAAATCCCAAATAAACAGTAATTCAGGACAGCAGCTCCTGCAGAAGAGTCTTAGTACATTAGGTGCAATTAAAAGGCTTGCACTACATTGCCCTAATTTTACTTCAACTTACAAACAGACAAAAGGAAAAAAAAAAAATGTACGCCGAAGTTCACCAATGAAGGTAAAATTTAATGGGCACTTAAGGTTGTCGCACACATGTAGATATATCAAAGAGACAATCTGGCTGCTTTCAATCCTATGGACCAAATATTGCAAAGCGCCTATTCTGCAAATAGGCGGCAAAAAAACCCAGATCTTATTTGGTGGCAGCTTTACGACAGTTTCACTACATTTTTCAGCAGAAGAAAAAATAATAATAATATTATTACTAATAATAGAAAATGGATATTAACAATTTATAAGCAGTTTTCTGCTGCTGCCAATTTTATTGGAGATATATTATACACATATATACTCACACACAGCAATTTTGCGACATGCAGGGGGAAAAGCGGATACAAGCTGCAGTTTAGCAGCGGCAAATATGCTGTGTGCTAGGTAACTGTCAGATACCACGGATTTCAATAGAGCTGGATACTCTGGTAGCATTTTAACCATCTGCATTAGTAAGTTAATATTTGAAGGAAAGTCGCTGGTATGACATATTCCAATAACAATTAATGGGTATCTATGGAAACACATTTGCAACAAGTTTCACTGACAATCTCTGCAGACAAAATCACCAGAGTGACACTACCCATATGCAATATTGAAGCTGGGTTCACCATAAATACTGTGCAGCAGCCCATTTCAGATAACATGCCGTGGATTTCCCCCGTCATTATATCAGTTACTAGTGTCATAATAGTGTTTTCACTAAGTAGTAGAATACTGTGGGTCCCCTTTCTCCACGGTCCAATCACAATCTTAATAGTCACCAACTGCAGGGTCCATCAGAAGAACAAGAGGCTGCAAACCGTAGCTGTAATGTCAAGCAACAGAGTAATTTAAAAGCCCAAAACCTATGCAACAATGGTTATTAAGGAAAAGAAAAGAGCTAATCTTTTAACCAAAATAAATACAACTAACATCAGTCATACTATAAAGTAGTATATAAATCGTACCAAATCTAATCAACTCATAACATCTCAGGTTTTACCATCTAATAGCTTGAATGGTTTGCAAATGAAAAATAAAATACAACAAATGCATGATGTTCAAGGGCCAGATAATCTTGTTTACCATGTGGAACTACCGATGCACTGAGCTAGCTTTTAGGTGCAGCATTTAAACATTAAATATTTGTCCAGGTGGTTTAGGTATACATTTCTATGTAAACATATTTAGGATTCTGTTAGCTGGAAAGGAAGGATAAACTGTGCATCAGCTGTCTTTGCGACTCAATACTTTGCAATCTAATTCCTGTTGCCTAGTCCTAAATATATTGTGTATAAGCACACTTGCAATTTATTACAACACAGGGGGGGTCTTGTAACTCCTGGATCATGATAACTACATGAACTAAAAGAACATATGTGATTGCTTGAAAAGCAAAATTAAACAAACACACTGTGCAGAAGAGACAAGGGGCCGGACATTGTCCCTGAACAATTTACCAAGAGATGAAATATCCTGTTTGATTGGTTTTGATTTTATGCGATTATAGATATTCAGCAAACCAGCAATGCTTTATGGTGCATATTTGTTTTTACTAAGATAAATGGAAGCTGGCATTGCAAATCCCTGGTGGTGGTGGTAAACTGTAATATAACCTATAAACTCCAATGGAACAGCATCCAGAGAGGCCATTTTATCATCGTATGATGGTATAGCATCATTATTAGCAATTAATATATTTGGAGATGTCCAGTGCATAATAGCTACAAGATTTATCCTATATGAGAATATATATATATATATATATATATATATATATATATATATATATATATATATATCTTAAATAACCATAAAATAAAAATTACTTAGATGGATTAAGCTGGAGAGACAAACAATTCAATTATTTAAAAAAAAAAAAATGCTGTATAAACAGTCTCTAAGTGAGAAGCCATTGTACAGATTTGTTTGAACAACAGGAAGTGATGTAATGTTCTAGGGTCGGAGAAGCCATATTGCTTCTGGCTCCATGCATCTGCATAATAGATAACAAGGAGACCATCTTACCTAAAGTTGGTTCTAATCACAAATAAGGGGAGCCAGCTTAATGAAAGAAATGGGCTTTAATGCTCAGCTAACATTGGTTAACCTTTCGTTCATGTTCCAAATCATCAATACAGTGCACCATGTGTTCCTTTTAAATTGATCAAAATAGTATTGTTATTAACGTGTGCCTGTCACTCTACTTCTGAGAATTGCAATTTTAATACACATACAAATTTTTGAGAAAACCAGTGACACAACCAAGCTCTTCCCTTTGTCTAGTCCCTCCAGCAACTGTTTCCAACATAGAACACAAATTAACTATTGGTTGGGGCTGTCCCATGGGCTAAAGAACCTATGATACTTTGAAACCTCCACATGCTCAGTGATGAAGGAAGAAATACAGTGATAAATGAGTGTAATATTGACTATGGATAACTTAAGAAATACTTTAGTATATGCGCAGCTTTTGAAAAGTTTAAGATCTGCAAGGAAAAGCAGACTTGTTTTCAAAGCCTGTAACTGGTAAGCTGTATAAATTCATACTACAGCACATAAAACACAAGGCTACACACAGAAAGTCAACCAGGGTGAGAGCTGTACAGTGTAATGTGCAGGAATTATACAATTTAGATCCTGCAGGTGACAAGTGTAAAATGATAATGCGACAAATAAAAACACATATGTACACAACTAATAATACACCAGGTAGAAATAAACTAATTGGCAAATGTCAAACAACCAGGACGAGTGGCAAAAGGATTGATTTTGCAAACCTTTAATGTTTTGTTACAAGAACTAGAAAACAACAATCAACTAGAAATCACATCTTCAAATCTGAAATCTAATACTGGAGGAATATCCTACTGCAAACAATATAGAGAACACAACATTATAATTAAACCAGTTTCACTGGAAAAAGAAAGTTTACAAAACTACTTTCCTTGAAACATCCCTTCCCAGAAACCCAAAATAATTACCAGGAGCCATAGGGTTCCCATAATTGCTTGCACCTTCTCAGGCTGCAGTCAATCCTGAAATGGTATGTGTATTGAAACGTGCCTATCAGAATCCTAGTTTGATCTGTAAATAGATTTGCTATAGAGAAGGGAGCATTCACACACACAAACTTCTGAGGCCATGAAACAGAATCCGATAGGATATCACAAGCAGAATCCATCTGACGTTTGACTGAAAACCCACCTGGGACCCTGACGATGGTAAGCAAATTAAAGAGACACAGAACACCATGGGAAATCATTCACTGCTTCCTTCTACAAATAATTCTTCAATGCCATGCTCAGTTTTGCTGTGCTGTTCCCTCTAAGCAAGGAACACTCTACAGCCTAATTAAAAGCTGTTTATAAATTTTACCTTTGCAAATGCCCATGTCTGCAGAACAGAAACTGCATGCATGTTCTTTCAGCAGCCCTCAAACATCCCAGAAGTTACATTATTCACAAGGAACATCTCAGTTAAAAACAACTTAAAGTGTAGTCAATATTCAGTTGGAAAAAAAAAGCCATAGCCTGAATAATCCTAACTGCAATGTACAGTTATTAGCACACATACCATTATTGAGAAAAATCAGTTATAATACAAGTGTGCCCATCTCTGTCCGTGTCATAAATGCTTTAGGTATTATTTAAATTTGCTGCTGTTGTACGCAGAAGTTCTTGGGGCATTGAACCCATGTGATCAATCAGAGCCAATGTACTGAAAGCTAGCTCTTGATGATGTCACATGATGCTCTTGGCAGTATACTCATGAATAATCATAGTTGCCCAGAAAATGATTAGACCTCATACTGGCATGTAACAAGATCCAAGATAGAACAATATTGTTTCTTCTAACACACACACACACAGTAAATGTACGCAAATGTCTAGTTATAGCTGAACAGACAACAAACACATATGTTTTAGGTAAAGTTTTGTGCAATTGACACTATCAACAGAATTGTGAATACTCCAGCTACAGTCATCAAAACAACAGTATTCCACTGCAGAACAACATATTTATGCAGTGTTCTACAGCAGATTCAGGTACGAATGGAACTTTCTGACAATTTAAAGAGCAAAAAAAAGCCACAAAAAAACAACAACACAATATAAATGGACAAATCTGAGGCTATCATTCTGCTAAACTCATACTCAAATAATTTTGAAAGTGGCACTAAACACCCTTAGGAAAGGCCCATAAACCCTTGCTGTGGCACACATACATTTACAATCCCAGCTCATCAGTGCTGATCCATATTTTTCAATATTTCAGACAAAGGAAATTATCACTGGCAAGCAATGTCAAATGGAAATGGCAATTATGCAATAGTGCGTAGTTAAAGTGTATTCATCACCCACACAGTGGTTGCAGCCACTTTGTGAGATGCATATATAATGTGAAAGAAATGTATCGATTTACTAAAATACCACATCACTGATGCAAAGAGTGCATAGCAAAATTCACAGCGACGTGGGAAGTGGCATTTACTATATGGCTACTTACGTCGTCTTGATTTATTTTTTTTAATCCCAATACCCCATACTGCAAGGACAAGTTGGACTTCTTGTTATCCGATTGAGGCCCACTTTCTGATAAGTGGTTATGTTCCATTTAGGTGACCTTTAAATGTGCTATTAGAGAGCTGTGGGAAGGGTATTGACACAAGTATAGAAGATTTCATTATGGTGCTTGAGTACAACACATGTTTTAGTTGTGTGAAGGTGGTATCCTTTAGCTGTCATTACGGTGTCACTTTTATTATTTATCAAGGTCAAACACACAACTGTTGGGGAAACATTATCCCACATAAAGTATGGACTTTCTGCTTTCCACATTTACCCTCATCTTACCTCCTGGAAATTATGCTGGGTAAATTTGTCTGCAATCCTCAGCAACTCTCTGCATGAATGAGTGTCAGCAAAGGCTCGGATACCTAGGCAGTTAGAGGGGTCAAGCTGCCGTTTCAGGAATTCACAGCAGGCCTCCTGGATTTCTGCAAGCTGAAGAAGACAGGCAGCTGGCAGCAGTGTCTGCACATTGCCCTCTTCGACTGTGATTTGTGAAGTGTATGAGAAGTCAATAAGCAATTCCATGGCTCGTTCATCAATGTCCCGGATTACTACCTCTGTCTGTCGACTTTCAGCCAACTCTCCCGTGAACATTGCCCGAAAATAAGGACTGCAGGCAGAGAGGATAACCCGATGGGCATAGATCTTTTTGGCACCAACCACAAGTACTACATCGCAGAGCTCTCTGTGCTTCCGCAAAAGGTTGATGACCTCCAGGGTCTGCCGCGGATGTTTGTCTGAGACATAAGGCATGCGGGCCGGTTGTGGGACCCCCTCCGGCAACTTGTTGGGGTCTCCCAGGGTGCAACGGCTCGTCACATCCATTCCAGTCTCACCTGGGCGAGTGCTGAGACACCTGAAGATGAAACCAGACAAAAATTAGACATTTACTGACAATGAAGATTGAGCTTATGGGTATACAAATCTTCACGTATTCATCAAATTATTTGGCAAAATTGTCAAAGAAAATAAGGGATTAAATATCCATTGTAACAAAAATATACTGTATTGGTTCAATTCTTTGATGCACCTTTTTCCCCCATATAAAACATCTCTAAAACCAGGATGCGTCTTCGAACCACGTGTGTGTCTTTAGCGTTTTATTTTATTCATAGGACTCATTCTTAGTGTGCGTCTTACAATTGATGGTGTCTTAGAATCGAAGAAATACTGTAATTGATTTTGTCCCACATTCAGAAAGAAGAGGCAACTTAACTGCCATTTCTCAACACTCATACATCCTTCTGTAAAAATGGGTTTAAGACTCTTCTGAATTCATTTTTAAGAAGAGGATATCTTTTTCTATGTATTTAGAAACATATGAATAAGTCTTTCCTAAATGCAGAATTACTTATCTGCATATACTAATTTTAGAGAATGTTTCCATGCTGAAGTGCCTTCCATAGACTTCAATGGAACAGTGCCCCTTCTGGCCAAATGGTCATGAAAACAGGGAGAAGCCTGGCTTAGATACACCAAGCAATAACTTTTGAACAAACCAGCTCTCATATATGGGATTTCCAAAGTCCTGTTTAGCATGTTACATATTATTTATAACAATCAGTTTATTTATAATTTTCCTCTAAAAGGATCCATCTGGCAATTGTACATATAGCATCAGCCCACTACCCTAAGGGGTATATTCAATTGTCAGCGAAACTCGCAAAAGTAACGCAGCTTGCGCACTATTACCGCTATTACGGTGCCTGTAATGCCGGATTTCAGCTCGCAGCTCAGGAAGCTGCGAGCTGACATCTGGGTTAGAATTACCGTAATAACAATAATACTTTCAACGCCGCGTTACTTTTGCGAGTAACCTGGACAATTGAATATGCCCCTAAGAATCTGAATAGCATTGACCTATCTGACATAAAACCAAACCAGACGTTACTTTATGTTGGCAAAAACCAACATCTGCATTCTAATTTTAACAAGCAGTCACATATAGCAGGACATAACACCCATTTGTTCATTTTCAGGAACATACCCCATCGAAAATATTGAGCATTTTGCCTTTTGTAATGCATTTTGCCACTTAGATCTTGTGTACTTCGTCTTGTGTATTGACATAAGATTTAGAGTTGCACAAAATGTGCCTAGAGTATAATTTGTCACACTGCTCATGCACAGAACTTCATCCCATATTTTGAGTTGAACATAATTTATACTTGTGGCCCCTTGCTCTTGGAGAGGCAGATTGGGGTTGTTCATCTGCAAACTCAGGAGAGTAAAGTAATGCACATCCACACATTTCAGAGGGGTCATAATTTGGACAACACTTATCTTTAGGTACATTGCCTAGAAGGTGTAGCTTTTGTGCATCCATAAGCTTAATGTAAGTTTACAAGTGGATGATAACTATGCAATGAAATTAGTTTTTCCGCTGAAAGTAACCATATGCTAGATTTCAGGCTGCACGTATCTTAAATATACGTGTAATTCAAACACAGCTGTGCAAACTTAAGTTTGCAGGTCCATTGAACGCTCACATAAGTGGAGCATCTTTACATTCAACTCTTAACCAGTTCCAAACAACTCTATGCATTACCAATTACTGTACTGCCAACTGATATAAAAAGCAAACTAAAAACAAAAAAAACTATTGCTTGTTCAAAAGGTCATTTTTTACTCTCTATTTTGTATACTGAAGAATTAAGATCAGCAGCTTAGCAATTTAATATTGTTGATCAAATTTGTATTTGAGTACTTCGACTGTACTGGCCAATGTGGGTCATGAGAGTAACCAGTATCCACTAGTGAGGTTGTTCAAAATTGTAAAATGGTCCAAGCCCCCTTGCAGCACTTGGAGGACGCCTTTGCGAACTAATAAGTGTGCAGGGATGGAAGACTCTACTGTCTACAAGTGTAAACTTCACACCAAAGTCCACTCTCATATCACTTCAGAACAAATACAAAGCAGTACCTCATTTATGGCTTAAATTAATGAGAAGAGTGAGTGAACTTAAAGAGGTAGATTCAATTAGCCATGTTGTCCTTTAGAACACAGTGGCCCACTCAATATTAATATTACTACGGTAATTGCTTTGCTGATTTTTGCTAACGGCTCACATAGCTGCGAGCAAAATTTAGCAGAGAAAGTACCGTAGCAACGGTGACGGCGCGCAGCCACTACCGTAGCAACGGTGACGGCGCGCAGCCACTACCGTAGCAACGGTGAGGGCGCGCAGCCATTACCGTAGCAACGGTGGCGGCGCGCAGCCATTACCGTAGCAACGGTGGCGGCGCGCAGCCATTACCGTAGCAACGGTGGCGGCGCGCAGCCATTACCGTAGCAACGGTGGCGGCGCGCAGCCATTACCGTAGCAACGGTGGCGGCGCGCAGCCATTACCGTAGCAACGGTGACGGCGCGCAGCCATTACCGTAGCAACGGTGACGGCGCGCAGCCATTACCGTAGCAACGGTGACGGCGCGCAGCCATTACCGTAGCAACGGTGACGGCGCGCAGCCATTACCGTAGCAACGGTGACGGCGCGCAGCCATTACCGTAGCAACGGTGACGGCGCGCAGCCATTACCGTAGCAACGGTGACAATGCGCAGGCCGCGTTGTTCTAAAGAACAATGTGGCTAATTAAATCTAACCCCCAAGACTGTCTTTAATGTATATGCCAAGTGTGTGTTTGAAACTTTGTGTTTACATTAGGCAAAAGTACACCTAGAAATGTTCTTGTCCATCAAAACGCAAGTGGAAAATGCAAAATGCGTCCCATTAAAACGATAGAACAAGACCGACTGCATGATGGAAGTGTTTTTGTGGTGTGAGTATGTCTGTGTCCTTCCGCAGTGCAAGGACTAGCCTTACAAATATGGCCTCCGTATCACTCTATCCACAAAGTTCAATCTTGTTTCCGCACCTACTCCCTTTTCAACAAATGTATCAAAATAGAATATATTGTTTTATTTTAAGATGTTCACAAGAAAACCACCCTGTGCAGAAATAACATGCGGCTATCATAACCAACCCTATCCAATTGCGAAGTGATTCTTGGATGTGCAAGTATGTTGTGTGTCAAAAATGTAATTGGATCCCTTATTTTACTGAACGGAAACCTTTGCTATGCTATTAATACAGGTATATGAACATATACACATACCAGAACTAAACAGTCTCCAAAAAGATTTTGAACGTTGGCAACAATAAACTGTCAAATACCCCTTATGATACCCTATTAAACGTATATTTGTACCATGGACAAATAATTACCAAACACTGAAAAGGGACAAAAATACATAAAAAAATAAATAAATTACTATTTACACTAAACATAAATAGTACAAACTATAAAAGTTTTCTTCTCATCAAAGATAAGTGACACGTTTGTTATAAAGTGTATAACTTGGATAACCCAGAAAACCGAGACTTTAGCGACAGCACAAGAAAAGCAAGTGATGACAAGCTCTTCTTAATAAATTTTAAGTTAATATGCAATACCTTGAAATATGTGAATGCTATCAATAAAACATTACTTTAGGTGTCTAAATCAAAGACAAGGTGAGAAATGCAGTTTGACTATCTGCACATAAACAAGTGAGCAGCTCAATCGCTTACTGTACATGCATCTTACATGCAACATACACACTAAGTTTGGCTACAGGCATGACAGATCTTGAAATGCCTCCTGCACATATATTTGCAAGTTCCCCAATAACATTTTTATTCAACCCATCTCTAGTCTGTAAGACCCATTACCAGGCTATGAGATCTGGCATCTGTGAGCTTTTCCCTCCTTATTCAGGAACTGACACTGCAAAGAGCTGCTGCTGGGACTGGCAAGTCAGTGAGGAAAATGTGGAGTAGGCGACACAAGGGGTGCGTTCTCCAACTCTCATTTCATTAATCCAACAGCTGCAAAGTGAAACTGGACCTGGGGCTAGATGGAAAAGGGGCTTAGCAATCTATCTCAGCTCTTGGCATAGGAGAAAACATTAAAACGCATTTATATATAGAATAGGCAGGGAAGGGAGCATAAGCACTATGGGCTGCAACCCATATATGAAATGATAGAAGATGCAGTAAATATTTTAAATGCATTTTCCAGAATCATGAGCACATACACTAGCACTATTTGTAATATCTGACTGTAAAACACGGACGTGTCAATGTTGCACAGAGGCAGAAATGAACACAATATATTAATTCTGCAAATAACAGAACTACACACCACCATATTTGTGAAAACTTACAACAAAAAGGCGCTATTCAAATTAGTTTGGCATCTTTAAAATATTTTATACACACACAAACATGCACACTAATATATATATATATATATATATATATACACATATATACACTTTGGTTTTTTTTATTATACATAGGTGATCTGGACTCCCATGGTCTAAGCTCTCTCAATCATCAAGTGTATTAAATAAAGTATAAGAAAAGCACTGACATGGTTCCCACCCAACCATTTACCATGTTTACAACAGACATATCAATGCATATTACACTGGTAAATGACAACTGGGGCCAAATCTCACAACTACGTATCTGGTACACTTGCCGCCCACAGAAGTGTGAGAAAACATCAAAGCAGAGCACCACCTAAGTTGGGCAGGTGGGCTTCGACTACATTCAATTTTAGGCTTCCTTAATAAGAGAACTTTCATGAACCAACAAAATTACACACAGCCTGGGATGCCTGCAGCAGAAGAGAACCTTACCCCCAACCTGCCCACCAGCAACTGCAGTTACATGAAGCTCCCAACGCCATGTAAATTGATTTAAGTGAAGGAAATGAATGCAGATGACTAGATAAACTGTATCATCAACTTCTACAGCCAAACTTCATAGTGAGAGTCCTAAAGCATCATAGAACCGCGGGTGATGACAAGAGTGAGCACCTACTGAACCGCAAAGTTGCTAGGGCATGGACCACTGTACTTCCGCAATTGTAGAGAGGGGCTTCATTCCAACAAAACATTTGGTTATTTCATTAAATCTTTGAAATTAACATTATGTTATTTCTCCAATGGAAAACTTAGGTGCAATAATGCTAGTTAAATAAGTTTGCATACTTTCTGTTCCAGCACTTACCTACGCATTGGCTTTCTGTCCATGCACAGTGAAGAGAATTCTTCACACCAAGTTTAAAAACAGTAATAGAGAAGAAAGACACATGGAGTATCTCCAAGTCTTGTGTATATTTGGAACGAAACCCCTCTCGCCACCAAATCTTAGTTGTATCCCGATTGCGGCCCTCCGGGGTGGCAGAAGCAGTATCCCTCGAAGCATCTAAAAGTAAGCATAAAATAGATTATTCTTATTTTTGTGGTCATAAAGAATTACGAACACTGATGAACTGGTTTCAACATAATATTATAAAACTATGTTGTACAATGGATTTACTGGAAAGGTATTAGGAAACCCAACAAGTTATAAACTGTTTTGGAGTGATGATGTCTTGTAGCAAACTGTAGATCATATTATATTAAACTTTGTAAAACAACATTTACATCCCGGAGTAAATCCCAGAATGCAGATGCAACATACATAAAAGTCGGCCCCTCTACATCAGTTTTCCATTATTTTGCACATTCCTTTACATGAGTGTTTCTCAATTTTTTGGTACTGAGTCACTATCAGGAAGTAACTTTAGCATTGATGCTCAGTGAAATGAGAAAGGAGCATTGAACAGTGTACTAAGTTTCATGTTAGACAATCACGGAAGGGGCTATTTTGATAAACAAAATATATTTTGTCAAAATATATACAGGTTATTTAAAAACAAAACCCTGATTGCTTTAGACCCAATATTTTTCGATTTTCTCTTTGCATTTGTTTAATGTAAATATTATAAAGACTGCTTGCATTCAGCAGAGATGATCCTGCCAATCTTTTTCAAATGTAATAACCCTCTTACAATTAACTTTACCTTCTACAGATTTATTTTTTTTCTTTGTAGTAAGTAAAACATTTAGAATGTCTCATCGTGGGTGGAATATGGATGCAAAGTTTTGAGCTGGCATGGTTATGCAAAGTGGTGGGTATGGGTTTATTTGGATAATTTGCCATGTGCCTGTATTTCTTTTTTTTAAATATCATTTAAAAGGACACATACATTGCACAGATCCTCCAATTATCAGCTATGTGCTGCAAAAAGATAAGTCCCGTTACCAGCCACCTGTAGGAACAAGAAACCCTGCAACTGTTCAAGTAGTTTAGAACTGAGCCCTCCACTGTCACCAGGTAGTGATCAGTGTGGTCTGAGAAATACCATGCAGATGTGCACCTTAGAGGACACGCTGTTAGTTCATTGGCATGGCTTAGTGGTAACAGATGTGATGTCATTGGGGTCGTGGCCATGTTTTAAAGGGACTAAAAAGATGACAAAAAGATAGCAGACACAACCCGCTGAGTTTACCGAAAGCCTGCTTTGATATTTATCTCTAGCATATATATTTCACTGTACTGTGCACAAACACAATGGTGTCCAATTTTTCTTTTCTTTTTGTTTTACATACAACTGACCTTTGGATTTACTGTAGTAAACCAGTGTGTCTGCATTAATGTTGAAAGACTGGTCATTAAAGATCATTTACTAATCATAAAATAAGCAGGTGGATTGTACATTGTACATTTATATCTGAGCAGCCCTGCCTAATTGATTCACATGCCTTAACTTTGGACAGTCCTCATTACAGCATGCTATGTGACTTTTGCTGGTACTGCTGGAAAGATGTATAGTGAAGAAAGCAAAAATATTTCAATCTAAAGGCCATCCTGTTACCGCTTTAGGTCCACCCTCTTCATTCATTTTAACTTTTACATTTTCTCCTAAACTCCTGGTTTAGCCACATTTTTTACTTCATTTAAACATGAGTGAGGGGAAATGAGGATGATCTTTATTACACGTGTTACACATACTTACCAGAGGGGGCGTGACTGGAGGGCGGGAGGGGGCGGCACGGGGCCAATCGCGTCATTTTGGGGGCCTCGTCCCGCTCCCTCCCGCCCTCCAAAATGGCGTGATTCTCGGTGAGATTGGGATGCGGGAGAAATGCCAGCTTGCCCGGGAGACTGACCCGAATTTCGGGAGTCTCCCGGACTTTCCGGGAGAGTTGACATGTATGGTGTTACATTTGTGTGTTTGAATGTTTATATTACACAAACTGAAAAGTGATGTAATATTTCCCATATAAAGATCTGTAAATGTGCAAAAAAATGACTAAGTGCTTTTGTGGGGAGGAAAGTGCTCTGCAGCCCGCTACAGAGGGATGTTGTCCTCAAAAGGTTTCTTCTCTGTCGCTTAATTCTTATTTAAGTAATCCTGTCCCTGTATGCAAAATCTTGTTTTTGTAAGCAAGTGCATAATTAGGCTCAGTCATGCACACAGCCCTCACTAGCCAAGGTAAGCTCTTCAAAGCTCCTCTCATCAGAAAATATCAATATATTGGTCCAAGAATTCCCTCAATCGCACTTTCACGATAAACACTTGTTCTACTGTTCTCAGCTCAAATATCACAGTATTCCATGCTCCTCTGATTCCGGTCTGGACCGTTTTATTCCCATCGTAGGAATATTAGAAGTGCTGGATTACCAATAAATCCCTCAGATTTCTCCTTTCACTAACTAAACTGAAGGCACGGTGAGAAATGCAACTTGAAGAATCACACTGGTACTTATTATTATTATTATTAATTTTTATTTATAGGGCGCCACAAAGTATCCGTAGTGCCGTACAAGGACAAACAATGGCACAGTACAAGGTGAAACAGCACAGTACAAGTAACAGTAAGCACTATAACTCTGGGGGCTGCAATAGTGCTTACTTGTAAATCCTTTACGCTTCGGGCAAATTTCACTATTTTTTTCCACATCCATTTTTTTTTATTATTAGACTAGAAGAGCTTTCTGTTAGCATATAGGAAACTTTTCTGTACATTTCATTTTGAAAACAAATAAAAAAAATCTTAAAGCAAAATAAATAAAAAAAATATATACTTTTGTCATAGTTTGCCCCATCAAAAGCATAAAGTAAAAATAAAGTGCATTTATGTGAGTATGACACAAAGTCCTGTTTATAAAAACAAGTTAAATGTGGTTTTCACAAGTTTTGGCAGAAAATATAAAAACGCCCAGTACCAGGACTAAGAAAGAAAACAAAAAAAACTCATAACTCAAGAAATAATAGATATTATGGCATTTGGTTAGGAAAAAATAAAAAGTTTGTTGTACATTTCCATTGGAATTGTGTAAACATAGACTCAGCAGTGTATTTTTCAGGTGTGCCATGTGCAAATGTCTCTGACCACTCCACCCCACCCCCCAAACCAGACGCCTTGAAGTGTTCTAAGGTAGTGTTGTCCAAAACCAGTCCTCAGGGAGCCCCCCACTCAGTGCATGTTTTCCAGGTCACAAATGAAATAATTAGTACCACCAGTGGACCTTTAAAAAGTGTCAGTCAGTAACCAATACACCTGTGCTCAAGCAATGAGGTAAAAAACTAGATCACCAAGGTAATACTTTTAATCAAAATACTCAAAAATGAAACCTGTCTTTTCTGTTTAACTGCATTAGGAGATGCACGAAAAAGTAGGTATCTCAGTACAGTGCTCAATTTTGTTCCACACATTATATCCATCCCAATAAACTGAGCATCTAGAAACTACTGTTTACATGAGCATGGCATACAGTATTTGTACTTTATTCATTATTGGATGTATAACAGGACCCAATCTGGTTTTCCCCATCTGTCTTGCCGGATGGTTTATCTTTTTCTGTACCAGTCATTAGAGGTGACATTGGACAAGTCAAAACTGTCAATAAGCGTGTAATCTGAGCTTTTCTCCTTTGCTACAGCTCTGTCAGTACAGAGGTTAAAATACACTCCTTTCTATGGATAGTGCCCCATTAGCATTTCTGATTTGGCATTCTTCTGTTTGAAAAAGGTTGGTGTTCAGAAGTGGTTAGAATCTCGACTAGCGACTCCCAGCTTTAAATGGGAAAAGCCATTTCCATGTGTTACAAGTACTTGTCTACAGCATTCTAATATCTGAAGTGAAATATTCACATGGAACAGAGAAAGCTATGTTTTACTTCACTAGGTAGTGAACCTCTGAATGCCATGTTTTCTCTGACATGACAATGGCAGCATCCAAAACACTAGTGTGACACGACCTTCAGACTCCACCAGAGCTAAAACCAAATTATAGAGATATACAAACTAGGTATTAGCAAACTATTGCCCAAAATGAAAGGCATAAGCATCTAATCTAAAATATTAAGTAAATCACCACCTTTACTAATATTATTTTGTTTACATTAGCAAACTATGCAAATTGAATATTTAGTAGAAAAAGTACATAACCAATTACATCAAAATGGAGTAAAAACAAAACACCAAGATCCCAAAAGAATCATACACATTGGCATCTGCATTGGGTTTCACTGTGTTTTGTTTATGCTGGCTCCATGATTTATTGCCACCAATTTGGACAAACTGTTCAAGGTATTAATATGAAAGGTCAACAAATAAAGCATATAATAGCCATATAAATTTTAATTTTCCTGCTTCTTACCCCTCTTGCATTGATTTGATGAGTTTGGTAACCTGATCATTAACAGAATTCAGCAGTGACAGGAGGATGTGCTCTTTTAGAGGTGAGGGTCTCCCAGATGGTGGAGGTCCTGGACATTGGACCACCATCATTATCTATTTATATAGAGCCACTAATTCCACAGCGCTGTTCAGAGAACTCATTCACATCAGTCCCTGCCCTATTGGAGCTTACAATCTAAATTCCCTAACTTACATAGATACAGACCGAGAGAGACTAAGGGCAATTTAATAGCAGCCAATTAACCGGTTATTATGTTTTTGGATTGTGGGAGGAAAGCTGAGCATCCGGAGGAAATCCACGCAAACACGGGGAGAACATACAAGCTCCACACAGATAAGTCCATGGTCGGCAATCGAACTCATGACCCCAGTGCTGTGAGGCAGAAGTGCTAACCACTAAGCCACTGTGCTGCCCACCATTGTGCTGCTAGTTGGAGAAGTTAGCTAACTCTTTAGTATGGGTGACCATCTATAAGAGCCATAGCAACTGCAGAAGAGTGATTGAGCAGCAGCTTAGTAGACAAGTGACCAAAACAATTATTTAAAGGGGTCCTAAAATGGTTATAATCCTCACTTTCAGTGCAGTCAGTCCAATAATTTTCCTTCCCTTAATTTAAATATTCTTGAGATGATCAGATGGAAGCATGTAGGGAGAGAGAGAGAATCACTGCTAGATTAATGTTTCATGAAGGAAGAGGGTCCTTCAGAACTCCCATGGTTAAGGTAATTTAAGGTAAGGTAACTTTTCCCTTTAAAAATTATTAATATACTGCAGACTCCAAAAAACGGTGAAGGCCACAAAACGAAGGGATGCCATCCAAATTTCTTAAGCAGAAATTTAAAGATAGACACTGCACATTGTAGAATTCTCCAAGTTACAATTGCAAAAATAATTCTAATTAAAAAGAAGAGATTGGTCACAAACAAATAGACAGAAGAAAAAAAAAATACATTAATGTATGATAACTTGCTTCGAAAGTGCGGAATACCTCATTAAACTTTAACACTCAATGTCAAAGTATGATCACGCAGACATGGTACGTCCTTCTGGAGACAAAAAATAAAATAGTTTCTGGTACGAAAGAGTCACACGTAAGGAAGTCATCGGAAACACTTATTCATTTCAGGCTTTCCTCCACTTGCTTTACAGATTGATGTAGTTTAAAATATAGTCACATGAACTGGTCTGAAGGGCATCCGTTGAAATGAATGCCAAATTTGGGGAAAAAAAACAGTGATGATTATTAAAGAGAAGGTTATGCCTGAAGACTTATTAAATTCTATAAATACATTTCATTTTGTATTCTTCTATGAAAACAGTACTGTGAATACTTTGAATGTAGTGTTCTCCCTTCCCCTAGAGACCATAAAACTAAGCAAATATCTCAGCTCCAGAGAAGAGACAAGAAGGTGTTCAGCTATTGCCCAGCCTAATCACATACAAGTAGTGGACAAAAACACTTAAAAATAGGATTGCTTTGGTTGCCTATAATTACATCTAAATTGCTGCAAGAGGATACATACGTGGCTTTAAAAGACGGTGCTTGTTGGGGTGCACTTGGCAGGAGCTTCAATGACCATGAACACACAACATGCTAATATTTCACGCAAAAGCAACAGCTTGTAGTGTAACCTCGCCATGAAACTCAAAGAGAAAAACATTATGAACAGAAGACAACAGTGGGTAGAAGTGCATACTCCAGGATTGTGATATCCCTGTAATAATTAGAAAGAGTAGAATACTATACTTGGGTTGAGGGCATAAACCAATCATCACACTTCGTGATGCACATTTGCAATTTCAGTGGCACAAACAGCATAGTCAAGACACTACAGAGGAGTGGAGAAGGAGATATGGTAAGATCCTTCACCATGTTCTCATCAGTCAGACAAACGCACGTGTGGGGCCAACCTAAAGAAATCTACAACTCTAAGTGCTTGTTTACAACAATAAAGGACTCCAGTGGTTCTGTATGCTGTGGGTGTATTTTTCTGACATGCTTAGAAGGCAAATGCAGTGTTAATCGCTACTCAATGGTACAGTGTGTTCATTTTCGCCCCATGTAGAAGCATTTGTTTTCTGATGAAAGGGGTGTCTTCGAGGATGTTTGATGTGCATATGACACTGATGTTATCCGTAGGTCATGGCCTTCTCGGTCACTGGATCTGAACTCAACTTGAGCATTTATGGGGATATTCTAGAGCAGCACCTAAAACAGAATTTTTCAACAACACCAACCTGGCATCAGTTGACTGACTCTCTTGTGGAAGAATAATGCTGTATCTCACCAGTGTAATTCCCGGCTTAAGCAGACATACTGTCATGGCAAATACAGGGCGTATGTGGGTACCCAACACCCTATTAGGTGACTTTATATTATTGTTTACATTGTTTGTTCACTACCTGTACATCACTGAGCATGCTCAGCTCAAGTCCATCACTACTATCACTACTCTAGGCAGCATGAAAAGACAATATATTTTTGAGAAGTTCCACCATTTCTAAGCATTTAAACCAGATACAAGTGCCAATTTATAGTATCAAATAATTTGTTCACTTATAAAACTGACTGCATATACTTTTCTTACTATTAGTTTATATCCCTCCATTCTGTCTGAACGCAAGCTTGTTGCAATTTCTGGGCGGAAGCTGCATTTTGTAGGCAGCAGTGATAGAGAGGTTTACTTATCTCTACCCACAGAGCACAGAGGGGGTCTCAGGGTATACAAACATGTATAATATGGTAGGGGGATTTCTAGAGTAATGATAAGGGGAATAAAAGATAGAGGAGGAGAATCAGAAATGTTTGTAACTAAAACAATAGAACTGTACATCTCTCTCTCCTTTTTTGTGATCGCGCACATCCTATTTAAACACTCCTGTCTCATTCACTGATGTGTGTGACTATATTTCTCCTCAGCTTCATACAGGTGGATTAGTGTTTGTACTTAAGCAAGAATAAATATATCGCTGTTGTATAGGAATAGCTCTCTGAGGGGGGTATTCAATTGTTCCTCCGGGCACCACCGGAACGAGCGCGTTAAAACTATTACCGTTTATACGGTAATATTGCGCGTAATTACCGTTCATACGGTAATTTACTCGCTCAATTTCAGCTCGCTGCTCAGGGAGCTGCGAGCTGAAATTGAGCGAGTAATTGCCGTATAAACGGTAGTTTTAGAGCGCTCGTTTTTCCGGCGGCCGGAGGAACAATTGAATACGCCCCTAAGACTTCTGCCACTATACCTGTAATGAATAACACATACAAAAACGGTAAAAAAATAAAGTAAAAATGACTGCACTAAAGACAAACTGCATTTGATCAACAACCTAGACATTCGTGTGTTGCCCATCCATATATCTATTTAGCCACCTTGCTATATTATTTTTATGTGTCCGTCAGTAAGTGCATGGTAATATAGCAATGTCTTGTAGAATCACATAAATTACATAATCAATGACCATGTGTACTGTTTTTTTTGTTTTTTAACCATACCCGCTATTTTAAATGTTCCGATTCATAACATTTGGGGTTTGTTCATAGATTTTGAATAAATCTGTATAATAAATGTATAATGACATTCTGCTACCTCACTGTAAAATTTTACTCTATACATTGATCTCATTACAATTAAAATGTAATCTGTATGGCAGGACACAAACAAATAGCAGAGCTAGCGTAGTAGAAGTGGGTACATTTTTTACGGGTCCTACTTTGTCAAAGCCCCATATGCAATGTATCAGATCCCCAATGAAGCAGCTATGGGCCCCCCGGCCATAATAAATGCCCTAGAGGCACAGCTTAACCTATTTACTTAAACAGCTGTCCACCTGACGACTTATAAGGTCTCGGTTGCTGCCTAGTGATGACCTCTCCCAGATGTCTAACAGGAGGTTACAGCTCTTGAATCAAACACCCCACTTTATTTCAGATCCATGTTTGAGTACCAGGTCTACCAGGTCTACCTCTCAAGAACCTACCTTGGGTTTTCTATCTAGTAACGGCAGTATAACCCCCCTCCCCACCTCCCCTTCCCAAGTGAATGGCCGGGAGCCCAAACACTGATCTGAAATTAAGCTGAGAGTGAGGCAGGAGCCGACGACTTCTGTCTGACAGCTGGGAGAAGTCAGCACTATGCAATCCTACAAGCTAGCATGGGGACAGTTTTTAGACAGAAGAGGCTAACTGGTACAGTACTGAAACAGTTGAAAGGGGTGGGTCCCCTATATAATTTTGCTATGGGTCCAAGTAGCATCGAGTTACACCCCTGGATATACGGGTATCCAAAGATTAACAAAACTGATTAGCAGTGTATTGCAAGTTCGAAAACCATCATTTATTTATTTATATAGCGTCACTAATTCCGCAGCGCATCAGTCTCTGCCCAATAGAGCTTACAGTCTAAATTCCCTAACACACACACATACACAGACACAGACAGACTAGGGTCAATTAGATAGCAGCCAATTAACCTACTAGTTTGTTTTTGGATTGTGGGAGGAAGCCGGATTGCCCAGAGGAAACCCACGCAAACACAGGGAGAACAAACAAACTCCACACAGATAAGGCCATGGTCGGGAAAATACCTCACGAGTGCTAACCACTAAGACGAAAATGCCCAAGGTTGCATATTTTTTAAACATTTATTAAACAATATAATATCAAATTCAAAGCAGAACTACATAATCAGAAAGAGACTAAAAATCATTATCTGAAGTCAATCAGCATGGCTGTTTCTACAAGCCACATTCAAAAACTCATTAACATCTAACTAAATCCACAATTGGTCCAAAAATTTACATTATTGAGCTTAATAATGTACATTAAATAACTTAATCTGTCATGCTAATCACTAAAAATATATTTACATCCCTGACATTCTGGGGCAATGAAAGAGGGAGAGTAACTGGATTTCACACACCAAATTAACAAAGCAATGATTTCTATCAATTGAGAAATGGTGATTTCATAAATTTTTAATAATGTTAGACATAGATTCCCTTAATGCACTGTAAAGTCATCACATGACATTCCGCCTGTGGACAACCACGATCATCAACACCCCTATGCTTCAGGTACCTCGTAACGTAGATTCTCCCAAGAAACGCAAGCCAAGTGAGATCTCTAAACTTTGGAGGAATCCGCTTGGAATTCACCAAAGACAGACTCTTCCAGCACATATCACCTGGGCAATCCTTTAGTAACAGGGGCATATCAAAGTGAGTATGCAAAAACCTCCTCTCCAATATCCTCCTAGTGGAGTTCTCTGCCTCAACCACCCCGATCTGCCATTTCCTTGTCACCTTCAAACCCTGGACCTCATAGGCTGGGAGGTATCCATGCTTAACTTGAAGATTTTTTACAGGACTGTCATCCAACCATGCGCTGAGAAAGGGGTGCACCCAAACTCGATAGCCAGCTACCCACCAAGGGGGAGACTTCTGAGATGAAGTGTCAAGAAGGCATTACTAAAGAACAGCACTGGGTTTACCATTCCCAGGCCACCTTCATAAGGTGGCCTGGGAATGGTAAACCGAGTGCTGACATACAGACCGAAGGCGGTTTGTATGTCAGACTCCTCTTGATGAAGTTCAACTTGTTCCTCCATAACAACTGAAAACAACAAGGAACTGACCCTTAATGATTCTGGCAACAGATATATGTAACCGACATACAAAAAAGCTCATGTAAGTTTTGATCAAATCAGTCTGATCTCTGTAGGATAGCTTCCACTTCTCCACCTTAGAGGTGGCATCTGCCATTTTCAATTGCCAATTTTGCTAGGCATAATCACCCAGAACAAATCGAACACCTAAGATTTTAACCTCTTAACTGTCCTGAGGGAGTGTATTCGGAAGGACAAACTGCCGTCCTTCACCCACTAGCCAGATAACTTAACTCTTTTCCTGGTTTATCTCAGGGCCCGAAGCCTCAGGATATTCGCAGGTCAGATTTTGAATTCCACGCATCATGTCTGACAAGACGACCATGACATCATCAGCATAGGCCACTACCTTCAAGGGAACATCCACAACCAGCTGCACTCCTCTCTCTGTACCATTCTCAATCCTCCTGATAAAAGGGTCAATCGCAAATATATAGAGGAGGGGGCTCAAAGGACAACCTTGTCTGACTCCAGACAACACCCCAAAAGTAGGGCCACCCAACCATTCACAAGAGGGAATCTCACAGCCATCCTATACATGGTAGGCAGCCAATCAAACACCCTCACTGGCAGACCATACCTTTCAAGAAGTGCCCACAGGTATTCATGATTGCCACAATCAAACGCCTTAGTTAATACAGTGTGAGAAGGTACTTACCCCACTTCTAAGCCCTGCACCGCTCAACGGGCCTCCCTGGCACCAAGGACAGCATCAAAGATGCTTTGAGCCTTCACCGTACAGTGCTGAGAAGGGGAAAGGAACAGGCCTGAAACGTCCATAATCCATAAGGTTTACATACATTTAAAGTTTGTTTTCATTTCCTGACAGTAAATGTTGTGGCTATGGTGTTAGGGGATGTCTTGTTTCTTTGTTGTATATAGTCATCTTATTTCTGAGGTGATGTTGTAGTTTTTGTGGAGAGATTGTTGAACAATTGGATGTTATCATAATGTGAAGTTTTAGTCCCATTAGTCCTTTTTACCATTTGATGATGTATATAGTCTATTTTATTTTGGACAACGTGATGATATTCTATTGTTGCAATTCTTAAAAGAAATTATCAACCCTTGCAAAACTACAGCTACTTATTCAAAATACTATCTGTTCCCACTTTGCTACCTGATTTTATGCCCAAAATGTTGTTGGGCCAAGCAAAATACAAGTGTTTTGTATGTAACTGACAACTCTGTGTTGATCACCACTATCAAATGTGTGGGCCAATGGCATTTAAATCTTGCAAAACTACAGCTACTTAGTCAAAATGCTATCTGACCACTTTGCACTTGATTTCATGCCCAAACCTTATTGGGCCAGGCTAAATACTATTGCAATATGTGTAAAGAAAACCCTTTAGTGTTAATCTAATATGAAATCAGTGATCCAACTTGATTTAATCTTATTTAAATAACATTTTCTGAATAAGAAGCTGGAGCATGAATAAGAAGCTAACTTCACTCTTGTAAGGAAACTCTCCAATTCATTAAATAACCATGCTAGGGTTAGGGATAAAGCCCATGATGAGCAAGGTATCCATAGTGCCAGTCAATTTACACTGTGTATGTATGTAACTGTGCATGTAAATTCAATAGATTTCAATGACTGAACTTCTTTCCTGACCCTTAGTTTATAGGTCTTGTTACCTCTGGTTTGACTAACTGTGTACACATTTGTACTTATTTAGTTGCACTGAAACGGGGAAGATATCTAAGATATTGATCATTTACTACTATACCTCTACTCCACATAAAACCTTGCAATGTGAAATGGTGGCATTTTATGGAAATTTGCATCTTGTTAAATAAACACATGGCTAAAAGCAGAGAAAGAAGCCAGAAGAAAGAAAAAAAAAATACTTTGTGAAGGAAGGGACATGTAATAGCAATTCAATGTGTCATCTGAAAGTAGACAAGCCCTATGAAGTGGAGATGAAATACTTGCGTCCTGCCGTTAAAGAACTAAAAGTCCCAGAATTGTCAGCCTCGATGGGTAGCCTATTGTTCCACAACAACTAGTGAGCCACAGGTTGTAGCAAGGGCTCATGACTTATCAAAGGGTTCGACAGCATCAAGTGGCCTAGGTAATATACTGACAGCTATATCGTGTATTACAATTATTTGAGACACACATAAATAGTATTATTAGCTTTCACCATTACCTGCAGCTTCTGAAGTCAAGATTCAAATCATTACATCCTATGTACCCTGTATTCACATCTAGTCCTTGCCGCAGTATTAGACATGGGATCTTTCCAATCTGATTCTTCTGTCTTGCTTAGAGGTGTAAGCGGAAGTGGTCCGATGGTTTCACCGTCCCCCTCCCAGGCAGTGACGCTCAGCAGCAGCTGTGTCACCGGGGAAAGCATCGTACAGATTCATCTCAACTCAACTCAACCAGATCGAGGCTTGGAACGCACTTCCGCCGGCGCTGCTGTTTCCATGGCAACGCGTCAACAATGTGTCTTCTCCGTTCATTGCTCTGTAGCACAGATCAGGTGAGGAGGTCTGAGAGTGAAATACAGAGGTTGGGGGTATTCCACTGCAAATATACTGCTGGCAGCCGGGACACGGGGCTACTTTTTAAAGCATGTTAAATATATCACTTGATATAACAGGAATTCTAGGCTCATGTACCTTATTGATTGATGTTTGGCCTTTTTATTAGGAAAAAACAATACACTTTGCCATGTATTCACAGACACATGCTTGCATCTTTGTAAATTGTAATAAAACACAATAATATGTAAATTTCATGTTCTCCATCAGCAGAATTTAAAGTGTCATATTGCTGAGACAAACATAGGCTGGTTTATTAAATTGGTGAAAAGCTGTATTGCCAATATTAGGGTTTTTCTCAAATCACCCTATACTAAAAAGGGTTACCTCCAGTGATAACACTGCTATTGCCAGTGGTAACTCCTGACAGCGGCAAGATTCACCGGCTGATCAGCTTTATCACTGGAGAAAGGGGACTATTGATATTTGCCAAAATGCATCCTCACAATGGTACCTGAAGAATTCCTACATTATTTTAAACTATATATTTAGACAAAGCCCCTTGGATGAGTGATGTCAAATATTTAAATAAGTTTCTTGAATAAAAAATTGGTTCTTTGGAAATGGTGGTACTCTTAAAGTAATATGAGTGTAAGAAGTGCATTTTACATATTAAAAAAAAAATATGCATATAGTCCCCCATTAACAGCTTATACCTTACAAGTTAACCCGTGCATGATACTCATGCATTCTAGCAAAATCAAGCTACTTAAGGTGTTAAAAAGGTTCTTGTCATGCATTTGGGGCTAGGCCAGGCCTCCTCAGGGGAAGAACGTTACTTCCCGACGTAAGCGCCCTTTTTTAACGTGGTTTTGTCCACATGTCACCACCTCATCATTCTTCTCCATCACCTCATCCTTCATCTTCATCGCCACATCCTTAATCTCCATCATCTTACTGTTCTAAAACCTCTCGATACACAACGTTTCTGCTAAACACCTTATCGCTGTGCTCAATCAGTCTTCCTTGAAGGGCAGTATTCATAACCTGCACTTTTACATCACTGCTTCTCCGTACTCGTGAAAATGCGACATACAATTGTCCATGACCAAACACAGGCTCTGGTAAATAAATACCCACACGGTCAAGAGTTTGAGCCCTCAACTCGTAAATTTAGCCTTTACTACCCCTCCTACAGGGGGAAGGGGGATTATGGAAGTTAACTGACTTAACTATTATAATTTTTTTGTCAAATAATGTCAGTATACCAAATTCCAGGTCAATTGGATGAGCCCTTTCTGAGAAAATAGTTTTTTCCACACACACACACTAACTAACACACGCCGCTAGGCTTATATATATTAGATATGACTCATAATGCATGGACATACATTCAGATATGTAAGTTGTTATTCACATTTTATACACATTAAACATAATAATTTATTTATTTGCAGAAAATGTGCATCTTCTATTTGCTGTTTAACATGGTTTTGTGGGAGGTGCCAATACTGAATTGCTTGTGTGATGCAGTTCATGAGCAGCACTGTGGCTTAGTGGTTAGCACTTCTGCCTCACTGGGGTCATGAGTTGAATTTCCGACCATGGCCTTATCTGTGTGGAGTTTGTATTCTCCTCGTGTTTGTGTGAGTTTCCACTGGGTGCTTTGGTTTCCTCCCACACTCCAAAAACATACTAGTAGGTTAATTGGCTGCTATCAAATTGACCCTAGTCTCTATGTGTGTGTCTGTGTGTGTATGTATGTTAGGAAATTTAGACTGTAAGCTCCAATTGGGCAGGAACTGATGTGAGTGAGTTCTCTGTACAGCGCTGCGGAATTAGTGGCGCTATATAAATAGTTGATGATGATGCCAGTGACTGCGAAGTATCCCGATTGTACTCTCTAATAAGAAATACTTGTGTTGAATATGCTTAGTCGCACATGCTACATATGACTTCACTTGTCTCAGCAAGCATCCAAGTGTAGTAAAAGATTTTGCAAAGACTTTGGCCTGTCGGAGGAGGACTTATTATTATTATTATTATTATTATTATTATAATTATTATTATCTTTGACTTATAAGGCACCACAAAGGGTCCGCAGCGCCGTACATTACATATACAGAAAACAGAACCAAGACACAACATGATACACAAATATATACAAACACAGGTGACAAGGTAAAGCAAATCAGATTATATCTGACAGATAGTGAAGGGGATAGTAGAAATCAGCAAGAAGAAGGCCGAAGATTAATAAAACAGGGCTAGCGAAGCAGGCCAAGAGGTACAGAGGGTGAAGGAACAGTAGAAGGAGCACACAAGGAAAGAGGGTCCTGCTCATGAGAGCTAACAACCTAAAGGGAAGGGGGAGACACATAAAGGGTGGTACTAACTAGGGGAGAGAGCCAGGACAAGAAAGTTAGGAGGACTGATAGACTTAAATAAAGAAATGAGTCTTAAGAGCACGGTTGAAGCCTTTGAGAGTAGATGCTAACCTGATGGAACGTGGAAGATCGTTCCACAGCAGGGGAGCAGCCCGGGCAAAGTCCTGAAGACGAGAGTGAGAGGAGGTGATCAGGGAAGTAGTGAGGCGGTGGGCAGAGCGGAGAGGGCAGGTAGGAGTGTAGGTAGAGATGAGATTGGAGATGTAGGGAGGGGAAGATTGACTAAGAGCTTTAAAGGTGAGGAGTTTAAATTAAATTCTGTAGGGTATGGGGAGCCAATGTAGTGACTGTTGGAGGGAGACTGCAGAGATAGAGCGGCGGGAGAGAAAAATGAGGCGGGCAGCAGCATTGAGGATAGACTTAAGAGGGTCAAGGCGAGAATCAGATAGGCCAGAGAGAAGGTTACAGTAGTCAAGATGAGAGATAATAAGTGAGTGAACAAGGGTTTTCGTGGCTTCCGTGGTGAGAAAGGGATGTATCTTAGATATATTCCGAAGGTGAAAGTAACAGGATTTTGAGAGGGACAGAATGTGAGGCTTAAATGAGAGGGAGGAATCAAGGATGACCCCAAGGCATCAGACTTGGGGGACAGAAACGAGGGTAGTGTTATTAACAGAAATAGAGAGGCGGAGAGGTGGGAGAGTCCTGGCAGGGTGGAAAACTATAAGCTCTGTCTTGGAAATATTGAGTTTAAGGAAGCGTTGGGACATCCAAGATGAGATGGCTGCAACTACTCTATACAGTATTCACAGTTATTGGGCACTTAGATATCTGCCAAACCAAATGGGTTGGCATAACAAGATGGCGGCATTTGCGGACGAGCAGAAGTTTGCATTGGCTGATGGGAGGAATTGGGCATTGTGAAGGCATTCCTTGCTAAGTTTACTAGTGCGCCTTGTTTTCTGGAGTAGTGCAAAATCAAGATTTAATTTTGCAGTGCAAGATTATGGACTTGAGATAATGCACATTTTAGGGGCATTCCTTGCTATTTGGAAAGAGGGACAATCATTTCCACTCTGCAAAAGGACCTCATATTTGTACCATCTCATAACTGGTACAGATCTTGGGGTAAATGTATCAATGTCCGGATTCTTCAACTCCGGCGTGTTCAGCGTCTTCTGCGATTAAATTTAAAGCGGCGCTGCATTGTAAAGGGAAACTTCCCTTTACAATGCAGCGCCGCTTTAAATTTAATCGCCGAATACGCTGAACACGCCGGAGTTGAAGAATCCGGACATTGATACATTTACCCCCTGGTCTTATTTTATACATTTCATGGGATACATTTTCCAATTCTAGTTGCATTTAGCATGAAAAATGCATTTCTAGGTGCACTCTTGTGTTAATATAGACATAAATGAGGCTAAACTGAGCAGGCTTTTAGCAGAATAATAATTATAACACATTAGTTTTCAATGCTTATGTTTACCATCGTAAATGTGTATATAACTAGTATAATCAAAATATGAGCTACTGATTCATATTTTAATCAAAACCTTTAAACTTGCAACCTAATATTAAGGTTGCTTATTTTTTGTGAGGACCTACACTCACACTAAAGCATTAAATAGCACTGAAATGCAGTGAAAATCATGTACACTCATGTACATATTGTGCTATGTGCCGGCAGAGATCACTACAATCTACTTTCACTTAATACGATACTGAATTCTCAGCTTATAATAAGTGATGATTTGAGGCTGGACATTGTCACGAGTGTGTTTCCGGACTGTTCCAGAGGCACTTTGCTCCACATCGCTCGCAATTCTCCAACTAAAATCTGACAAAATGTTGGTTTCCTTTCCTAACCATTATAAATTAACCTAATCACATGTTAAATGTTTACTTTTTCTTTTATTCTAGTGAGACCTTGTGAGTTAAAGAGGATGGATAGTTTAAATAATTTAATCCATGCCAATCCAGTGCTTCTGTGTACTTTGGAAGGAAATGTAGAAGGCCTACAGTCCATCTTTGAAGATCCAGCTAATGTTCAACATGAGCGAGGCAGCAAACTGCTTTCAGAGGTAGATCTGCTGGGGAGGAACCCTCTTTTTTTAGCCTGTATTCTGGGTCACACTGAAGTTGTGAAGGAATTAGCTAAATATGGAGCAAACATTAATCAACAAACAGATCGAGGTAAATAATCTTTGTTTTTCTGTGAATATGTATCCATGTTAGATAGACATGTATGATGTACTTGGTTTTTTTTTACCTTCATCTTTTCTTAATTTGAGTTTTAATAAGGTCTGTTTAATTGAAATTTGCTGCTCAACAAGAGTATGCAATACATGTCAATCTACTTTGAATCCCTTAATGGTTATCTTTCGTTTACAAATAAATCAGGCAACCATTCTGTTGGATGGACTAGCTTTCCGCCACAAATTGCCTCATATCTTAGTGATGTCACTTGCTCTTAGTGAATGTTTACTGTGCATTCTCACCAATGCTAGTTCAGCCCATACAATGTCTACCTCCAATGTGTAGGCAATGGGTACATTTAAAAAAAAAAACAACAACTCACATGTCAAATGTAAATCTTACTGGTTTTAATAATGTTCTTAATTATCAAATGGCACTCAAAGATGAATGTATTGATTGAATCTCACTAGTGTTCCATCACTTTCCCGACACTCCACCTTTTCAAGGTCCCATTCCTCATCCATCTTTCAGCATAGTAGTAGAACAACAGTAAGGTGGTTTGGTGGTTGGCGCTTCTGCCTCGTGGCGCTGGGGTCATGGGTTCGGTTCCCGACTATCAAAATTTACCCTAGTGTGTGTGTGTGTGTGTGTGTGTGTGTTAGGAAATTTAGACTATAAGCTCCAATGGGGCAGGGACTGATGTGAGCTCTCTGTACAGCGCTGCGAAATTAGTGGCGCTATATAAATAGCTGATGATGATGATTAAGGGACAGCCAAACTAAACTACAAATAGCTCTTCCTCTTGCTATCCTATCATTGACAATGCCAGTACTCTTGTTCATATTATTAGATTGGGGACTTGGTCTAACATATGGACCTGAGACTATATTTGTGTTATTTTGTGTTTTTCTAGCAAAACATTCACTTTTATGACTAGCCATTTGTGCAACTGATGTAGAGCTCTTTTGCTGTCCATCTGTTTTCCTGTATCATAGGCGGCCTTATGTTTCGGCATTATAAGAAACCAAAGCTTGTTGTCATATATATGTACAGCATAAAATGATTGGGGGCTATTGGCATTTGACCTGTATTTATTTATTTATTTATTTAGAATCTCTGTAAAGCATAACCAATGACTAAATGTAATCACATTAAGAATAAGGGTAGCAGAGCAAATACATAAATAAGGAATTCCTACTGACAAGAGTTTAAAAAAAATACACATATTTTCCTATGTTCCAACCATTGATAGATGCTTGCGCACGCAACAGTTTTCTGAACTTTGATTAAATAAAATCTTTATCAGATCCTCATTGCAAAATTGTGTTGCTAAAATAACAAGTACTTGAGATTTTTATCATTTACAAAGATTGCTTAATTATCATTGTTAAAACACCCACATGCACCAATACAAGTGGTTACAATGGGTTGGGTCATAAAAATGGTCCAGTTTGAACGCTCATATGTCTAAAAGATATTTTGGATTAGATTTGGATTGTTTAGATCATTCAATGTGCCACACACAACATAATTGTAATATCCGTTTGAATAGGATCACTTGCAAATACAAATAGTATAACATAAAACATTATTTCCAGCCAAAATATAATCTTAATTGTGGGTGGAGCTCATTAAGTTTTAGTAGAATTCATAGTTCCCACCCAATATGGCAAGTCCCCCAAAGGCTCCAATAGTCCAGATAGATCCTCTTATTTGCTTTTAGGCAAATTAATGAAAAAGTTCATAGAGGAGGAACATCGTCCGCACTGCCTGTTTGAATCAAGCAAGTAGTAACAGGGTATGGTTAGACCATTGTAGCCTTTGGGGTACTTGCCTGATTGGGAGGAGTATTGCACACCAGGGAGGTAGAACCATGTTGTCTATACTAAATGACTGAACTCCAGCCACCATATGAATCATCCTGACTTTGTGAACCAGATTACGATGTATTGGATACTATATTATTAATATTAAGTTGTGTTGTTGAATATGTTAACTAAATGAATGTCTCTATAGCTTATATTTTAGAATATACCCAGTTGATTGAAAAATAGTGCAGGTTTTTTATGTTCTTGAATGTAATTTTAAAGGATGAAACAATATTAGACATTCTTGATTGTAAGACCACCTTCTGGCATACCATTAATGTTGACTTTCAGCCCACGATCTTGTCTGATGGTGAAAACTTTTCTGATGTTCTTAATTTTTTTTTTACACTAGTACAGTGGATCCCAAACTTTTTCAGGTCGAGCCACTCTTAGGGTCTCCATAATTTTTTCAAGGCACCCCTAAGCCAAAATAATTACCAAGTACTCCCCTGCCTTGCTTACCACTGACCCTGGTCACGGCACCCCTTTGAGATCGCTGCGACACCCCAGGGAGCCATGGCTCACTGTTTGGGAAACACTGCACTAGTATGTTTTCCCAGTGACTCAGCAAACCTTTGAACCCATTTTCTGCTAGGTGCTGACCTCTTGTGGTTTTGTTATGAACAGTGACAATATATGAGAAGTCTACAATATTTCCAGCCAAAACAAGACTAACAGAGTCCACTAGAATTTATATGGGTAGAAGATTCACATCTGTCACAGGGCGTAACTGAATGTGATTATAAGATGCTACTATTTAATATTCTTTAGTAAGTAGTTGTTATACTTCATAATCATTTTTGTTCTGTGTTATTTAAGCCCCTTTTTTGTTTGTGTTTTGTATGGGGGGGAGCATATTTAACTAGTATCAAGGCAATATTTGTACAGCCACAATGCCTGTTCTGTTATCGCCATCTCAATATGACGATAACAGATTGCAATAATTAAAAAAATGCTTCATTACTTGTTTAATACATTTCATTTATTTTTAACCTTTTTTTAAAAAATAGTTTCACACTAGTGGAACAAAAAGCCCAAATCTGGGCTTTCAATTCCACGGGGTATGGACAATTCAGTTCAAACATACACACGACTGCAAAGACTGAGTTTCGCTCAGCTGCCCCAGAGGTTAAATTGTGCCAATAATAAATATTTTATTACCATAATAAATTGCACAATATTTCTGCTCATATGCAGAGCTGTACACATCTTAAGATGTGTCCGCCTCTGCATTAGCAGCCTATGCACCTGATTTATCATAAGTCATCATCTCAGCAAGTATTTGCACCTGCTGTATACACCTCCTAACAGGCGAATATGCGTGTTTCGGCAGTTCTGCATGAGCCTCATTTGTGTAAACACTCCTTTACTGTACTCGGCTAACGTAAAAAAAGATAAATCATGTCAGACCTTTTTCCACCTTTAATTTGACCTTGTAAACAATAAAATTCATATAATAAAACAAATTTTTAAGAAAAATAAGTAAAAATAAAAAACCTACAAAACCTGAGTTGCATAGGGCTGTACACCCTTTCATAATGAGGCTCTAGCTTTGTTCAGAGTTAACCAATTATATTTAAAATCATGTTAAAATTAGCATATATTAGTTGTAGGAGAATCTCGCTGCCTTCACTAGGCTCCTTCACGGTACCTAGAGCCGCTTACTTTTGGGTAGCTGGTATAGCTCTGGCAGTGCCTCTGACTGGTTCCTCCTGACCGATTACTATGGATCAGGACTGCAGGGTAGCAGGAAGAATGTTGACACAGAGACACTGGGTTCAACACAGCACAGCCAGGGAACGGATTAGAATGTAAGCTCTTATCTGTTGGTCATAGAATACAGCATCAGGCAGTGATGTTTTATTGCTCAAGGATCCTGACAATGACCTTTCCACATTAGTTACTGGTACTAGTGATTATCCAGAAGTACAGATGGAATAATGCACCTAGAATACAAAATATATGCTCTTATACTGTGTCTGTCACACGTTAACAGGGGTAACCCAGCCTCCTTCCTAGCTGGCACCATAAAGTCTGAGATATTACATCAGATATTTAGCATATATATTCTCTAATCTTGGATTTAACAAAATTCACATCTGTGACTGGATCACTTGTAAATAACTTCTAATATAAATATATTTAAAGGAAATAGCGCAGGGCGCTTATTTATATAATTGCATTTATTTTTGATATTGTGTATATTTTGGTAAAGGAAATCTTTAATTTCTGAAACCAGGGGGAGAAAATTAGTTTTTTCTGTTTTAACCTTTCTAGAGGAAATGCCTTATTTCTGATGTATATATCTGATACAGTAAGCCTTTGTTTAGCCTTTTGTGTATATTGGTGTAAGGAAATGTCTTGTTTGGGGTTTACAACTTTTCTTGGGGAATTCTTTTCTTTGGAGGAAATGTGTATTCTGCAACTGTTGGAAGAAAAGACTCATGCTACTTAGACCTTTTGATGTGTGAGGGTCATAGGAAGATGTAATTAGACTTGCTGTCAGATGTCCACTGTGTCCAAATTAAGATGCAGGATATCACAGCAAGGTTTTAAGATATCACAGATTAGCATAAATATTGTTAGCTTCTCAATGCATGTAAATCTATGTTTTGTTAAACAGGTTACATCCTGATCTAAAAATAGCCTGTAAGGCTGTTTCGAAAATAGTATAAAAAGGGAGCCCTTGTAAACTGGAATGTATCATTCTGATGTTCCATCTGACCTGACCACTGATGTCTTTAATCAGTGGGACTGTCCTTGTCAGGACACTTGAGCAATAAACATCACTCTGCTTCAATACCCTGCTTGAAAACTTCTTCAATATTGCTGTAATCCTGTGACCTACAGATTAGACCCTAAATCCAATCCATCCTCCGGCTGTTTCTGAGGTTTGGACCCAGCTCTCCAGTAGCACCGCTCTGCCGCTACCCAACAGCTCTGGTCAGTGTGATAGGCCAGCACCCTGATCCATAGTAAGCGGTCAGGGGTACCAGCACAAGTGTACCAGCACGGGAGTACACTAGCAGTGACAGTTACCCAGAAGGAACATGGTTCTGGGCACCATAAAGGAGCCCAGTGGTGGCAGCAGGCTCCTCCTACTGCAGCAGGAGGGGCGTATTAGGAACAACTAAAGGGAACAGGGGCAAAGTAAGCCCAGCCAGTTCCCAGCAACAACAGACAGGGTGGCATAGGCGGTCCATCCTGTCACAACGTGTGATTTCCTAAATTACTTGCTAGTTACATTATTCATGTAGTTTGTCTATCTTTTTAACAAGACAGGATAAAAGATAACGACCCCCTGCTGTGAATTCAGGCTAAAAAAATGTTGGTCACTCACAGGTGAAAAAGGCTTAATTAGCTTGGGATTTCCTTTCTTCAGACAGTTGCAGAAACAAATTTACCCTAACATGGCATCAGTACATTTGCAATGATAAACATTGGCACACTGCACTAAGTGAAATAACTTTATACAAGAAGTTATTTCTAAGTGATCCAGCCACCACAGGACAATTTGAAAACTCATCAGGCAGGCTACCAAGAGGCCTATGGCAACATTAAAGGAGCTGCAGAAAAGTCTGTGAGGAACTGTCCACTCCCTGCATATGATAACAATCTCCAATATTCCAAACATGTCTGGTCTATGGGGTACGGTGGCAAGATAGAAGATGTATCTCACAAAAAAGAAATAGTTTGTCCAAAAAATACATGCAGTCACCCCAAACCATGTAAGAAAATGTCTCATGTTCTAATGAGACTAAAGTTTAACTTTCTGGCCTTAATTTTAAAAGATATGTTTGACACAAAACAACACAGCTCATCACCCAAAGAACACCATACCTACAGTCAAGTATGCTGGTTGCAGCATCATGCTTTGGGGCTACATTTTTTTCAGCTGGGAGAGGGGCTTTAGTCAGGACAGAGGACATAATTAATAACTTTAAATATTATTAAAAGTACATTTTTTACAACTTTCATTAGTACACGAGAAGGAATATTCTGTGTTATATCAGGCCTAATAATGTATGTGTTTTTCACTATAAAAATATTAGGACAGTGATTCAGTGGGACTGCTCATGGCTGCTTGGCTGCTAAGAATGATTGCACTGCAGCAAATCCGGCAGAGGGGGCACGCATCTTGCCAGCAGTCAAGGGGCCCATATGTACCGGTAAACAACTATAGCCTCTTTTGTCTTGTATTTATATCATGTCAAACTAGACACATGCCCAGGGCATTATATGGGGTGTTTAATTTTAAATATTTTTCTTTTTTTTTTTAAAAAAGCTTTTATTTATACATTTTGGCACACAATAAACAGATATACGGCAGTATCGCAAGAGGGCAGAACCACGTTACATTGTGAATTGGAATCTAATGTATCAAGAACAAGTCCACTTGGGGCGGTTACAAAGCATAAGCAGAATATTTTTGCATCAATAAATCAATGAAGAACCTTAAATAGATGCTGAGGAGTGTGGTGTATACAATAGTGAAGACAGGGGTAAGATGGGAAAGAGGAGAGGTGGATGTGGGAGGGGTGATGAAGGAGGGGGAGTTGGAGACTAGGTCTGGGACCCCCGCCGGCCAAGGGGCAGACCAAATAGAGCAGTATGCGGCAATCAACCTATACAGAACTGTTCACAGGAAGAGGGCTGAAATATTTAGACTTTGATCAGGTGGCGGATTGGGACCTGAGAGACCATTGTAGATGAACCAATCACCCCAAATTTGGGAGAATTTATGGGTTTTCTTATTAAGGTACGCATAAATTTTTCCCATGGATGCTAAATACCAGATTTTATTGAGAAGTTGTCTGGAAGGAGGGTTTGGAATTTTACAGTGTTTCACGTCCAGGCATCTGGCCCCATTGAGGATCTGAACAGACAGTTTCTCTGAATATTTATCTAGGGCCTCGATAGGGGAGCCATGTAGAAAGGACCATGGGCACTTTGAGACTTGGATGGTAGTGGTGGCGCTAATCAAAGCCGCTACATCATCCAAGAAGGAGGCTATTACCGGGCAAGACCACCAGATGTGGATGAAGGACCCCTGTTCCCCACAGCCCCTCCAACATAAGTCGGAAGTCGACCCTTAGATTTTCTTCAGCCGGTTAGGAACCAGGTACCAGTCGTAATAGATTTTGTAGGCGTTTTTTCTTAACAAGGGATGAGATAGAAGTCTTAGAGCCCCTCTCTCTAATTGTCTCCCATGTGTCCTCATCTATCCAGGTTAGCCTCCTATCAGACTACATGGATAGGGGTGTTGGGTTGTTTGGAGGAGGTGAGAAGATTATATAAAGTGGAAATAATTCCCCTTTGCAAAGGTGATTGGACATATAAAGACTCCAGGGGAGTGAGGGGTCTCGCTATATCAGACCCTAGGAAGGGAGTCGACATAGTGTCTCACTTGAAGGTAAGCAAACAGGCTAATAGTAAGGAAGTCAAATTTCTCTTGTAGCAGCGATATTGAGATACATTGGTCTGCAGTTAAAACATCTCTCCCCATCCTGATACCCTTCTCCTGCCATATCTTAAATCGAGAAGGACATTGCCCTTGGGGTAAAGGCGAGATTGTCCCAGAGAGGCATTATAGGGGAGTGGGTTGATGTGGTTTCAAAATGAAGCTTGCAGTAGTTCCATATCTGACAAGTGAAGACGGCAACTGGATGAGATTGCAAAGAGAGAGATCTATCGCCCATTGCAACTGACAATGTTAAGCTCAGGGACGGCATACAGCAGCAGGAGGACTCCAAATCAATCCACCTAGGGCCTTGGCTTTTTATAAACCATGCCACCACTTAACCCAGGTGAGTAGCAGTTTAGTACAAGCGGATGTCCGGAAAGCCCTTGCCACCGTTAACAGTTGCCCTTCGCAGAGTGGAAAAACTAGTGTGTGGGGTTTGTGCTGCCATACAAACTGAAAAAAACAACAATATAGTTGGATGAGGGTGGACCTGGGCACCTGCACCAGCAGAGTCTGGAAGAGATAAAGCATGTGTGGCAGGATATTCATTTTAAAGGCGACTATCCTACCCATCCAGGAGATGATAAGTTTTTGCCACCTGAGCAGATCTGTCTTAATTCTTTTGATTATGGCGAGGAAATTTTCCGCATACAATGAGTCATAATGGGAGGTAATAAACACACCAAGGTATTTTAGCTTAGACTGTTGCCAGGAGAAGCTGAAATTACTTTTAAGGAGACCCATGGTGGAGGGAGGCATGTGGTGAATGAGGGATTCCGTTTTGGAAAGGTTTATCTTATAACCTGAGGTGGAACCATAAACAGAGAGGGTGGCAAACAGATTCAGCAATGAGATATGGGGGGAGGTTAACGTGAGGAGGATGTCATCTGCGAATAGGCTAAGTTTATATTCATCAGAGCCAACAGTAACGCCTTTGATATCTGGGGAGGAGCGAAATTTGTCCGTCAGGGGCTCAATCACAAGGGCAAAAATCAGGGGAGCGAGACGGCACCCCTGATGAGTGCCATTAGTGATCGAGATTGGGGAAGATAGCACCCCATTTACTGAAACCCCAGCATAGGGGTTAGAATATAACTCCTGAATACCTTGAAGAAAGGTGTCATCAAACCCAAATTTCTGAAGAGTTTCCAGCATAAAGGACCAGTTAATTTGGTGAAAGGCCTTCTCTGCATCCAGAGAGAGCGCTATGGCCAGGGTCTTAGTAGAGTTGATACAATGAATGAGGCTAACTGTTCTTCTGGACAGCTCAGAATAAAACCCACTTGATCCTTGTGGACCAGGTGTGGCAGCATGGTATTAAGGAGGTCAGCAAGAGCCTTCACATAGATCTTGATGTCTGTGTTCAAAAGTGAAATGAGCTTATAAAGAGCACAGTCTGAAGAGTCTTTGCCCTCCTTCAGAATAACAATAATACGGGCCTAGAGGTCTTCTTTTGAAAAGGAACCTCTTTTTAATACACTATTGAACATGTCAACAAGATAAGGCGAAAGAATCTTACTGAATGTCTTATAACACATAGCCGTGAAACCATCAGGGTCCAGTGCCTTGTTCAATTCCATGTTTTTGATGACACCAGATATTTCCTGAATTGTAAAATCCACCCCTAATTGTTCAGTTGCGACTGGCAGTAGTCTGGGGAGAGGACACTGGGAAAGAAAATGTTTGGAGACCTCTACTGAAGGTACAGAGGGACTGTTAGATTGTGAAATATTATATAGTTTGTTGTAGAAGCCTCTAAACTCCTCTGCTAAGTTGTTGGGATCTTGAGTGAACCTTGCCCGAGTGGGATTTAATACGGAGTACATTGCTCCGGGAGAGTTTAGAACGTAGCCTAGACGCTAGCAGTCTGTCCACCTTATAGCCTTTTTCATAAAAAGTTCAGTTCAGGCATTTGAGAGAATTTTCTGCTCGCGTAGAAAGTAAAAGATTTAATTCTCCTCTCGCTGTCACTAGTTTAGCATAGTCCTCTGGCAAGCCTGAAGTCCTCATCTTTTTAGCGTATGCAGCTGATCTGATCAAGCTGCCACAAATCACTGCTTTGTGGGCATCCCAGAGGAGCATGGGTAGGACGGAGGGATCAACGTTATTCTTGTAGTAGTCACAGATTTCTGTGTCTATTTGCGGTTTAAGCTGTGGGTTGAGGAGGGTTTTATCATTTAAGCTTTAGGTAATTTGTTTCCGCCCCAACCTGGTGTCCCACAACATCCACCGTAGCTGAGCCATAGTCTGGCCATGTACTGGGGAGAAGTATATGTTGAGCTAGGTCAGTGCACAGGAAGACCATGTCCAACCATGTTTGCACTCCATGGACCAGTGAATTTAAAGGTAAATTTTTTGTGGTGTGCTTCCTAACTCGTCATGTATCAAACAAGAGGTGTTGGGAGAAGAGAGATTTCAAGGCCTTAGAGTTGGTACCAGTAACCTGACGGGTCGATTGCGGGGGTGGTTGATCTATCCAGGTGGTTGTCTATAGAGGCATTAAAGTCACCCGCCAAAAGTACTCTGCCCACCCGGTGCAGGGATAAGAGGCCACCTGTGGAATGGAAGAATTGGGCTTGGTTGGTATTGGGAGCATAGACATTGAAGAATATGTAGGGAATGTTGTTCAGGTCACCTGTCAGAAGGTGATAATGCCCCTCTGGGTCCATAATCTCCTTAGAGATTGTGAATGTAAGATGCCTAGCTGTAAGAATGGCGACTCCCTTATTCTTATGGGTTGGGTAACGCGCATGGTATTTAGATTTAAGTTAAGAGTGATGAGAACCAGAAAAGTGAGTCTCTTGTAAGAACACTATGGTCGCCCTTCATCTGTCTGAGACTATGAAACAAAGTGGACCTCTTCTGAGGGCAGTTCAGCCGCTTCACGTTTAGCATTACAATTTTAATAGCCATGGGGAATGGGCCGCTAGAGCAGGAAGAGGAAAATGAAAAGGAACTGGACCACTGGGAGCCCAGACTGATGGTCTCTAGTGTAGGGGTGAGGCTGGGAAGGGTAGGATGGGACTGGGAAAAAGGGGCTAGGGTCACGTAAATGAGAAGCTCAAGAAATCAAACCCAGGGAAAGAGACGGCCTAAAAACCGAAGTTGTCCAAAACTGGTCCTAAAGACCAGAGGGGGGTGGTGTGGCTCTGGCATCGCCAATTAGGGTAGTGTAGGATGCGAAGCTCGGAGGTCCATAGTGGGTGGTAGGACTAATGTGCAAACTAACATATAATATGATGTTGGAACATCAAGGCAATGTATAACATCACAAAAAATAACAAACCCAAACTAGAGAAAACATGGTGTGTATTGCAAACATGAAAACAGAAAAAAATAGCAGACTTATCTACAGATGAGTAAACAGAGACCACATGTGGAGTAATTCCTAGAGAGCTTGGAGCCCCAAAAGAGAAAATGTAGCTTCAGGCAGTCGTGGGAATGAGATGTTGAGATCTGAGACGATCAAGAAACCTGCAGAGGTTAAAGAAGAGGTAGAAACACACACAAACTAGAACATTTCGAACATTAAAGTCCAGGAGGTAAATGTATCAAGCTGCGAGTTTCCGGCGGGTTTAAAAAGTACTATCATTTAACAATGAACTAGTAACTTATTTTTGTAGAATGTACTAAATAAATGATAACTAGAATCTGATTGGTTGCTATAGGCAACATCTCTACTTTTCAAACCCACAGCTTGATACATTTACCCCCAGGAATCATGAAAACTTGAAGGCACTTATGTTGGAAGTAACAGGAAGCCTGAAGCGGGTTAAATAAGGCCCAGGCAGATCCATCAGCATCTCTTCAGGTGACAGAGGAATTGGCCTCTGTGGTTTTGGCAGAATGCCACGCTTGTCTCGGAGCTCTTTTTGGTAGAGGGCTAGCATCATGCTCAGGGGAAGTGAGGCAGGCAATGGGAGATTCAGTTTCTGAACCAAGAGCAAGCCTCTTCCAGGGACTTAGCAGACAGCATTTTACTCTCTCTCTGGACCTGTAGAGCAAAAGGGAATACCCATATATATTATGTTATGATCTCTGAGAGCTTGAGTCATCTCACTCTGCTTGAGCAGAGTGGAATGGGCCAGGTCTTGGAATAACAGGAGTTTAACCCCATTTATTGAGATCTCAGGTAGCTTTCTAGCCTCACAGAGAATTAGTTTTTTGCCTTATAATAGTGTCTTGAGACCGCTCCAGTGTATCGACTCGATTGCCTATATCAGCAATTTCTAAGGAGAGATTGGACATGGCTTTGGACACCTCAGGCCTGATTCATTAAGGAAAGTAAAGCAATAAAAATTAGTAAGTTTGAACGTTGGCAAAACCATGTTGCATTAGAGGGGGGGGGTAAATTTAAATTGTGGGGACAGATTTATAGTTGGGTAAGGCATGTCATAGATCAACTTTTAGTGTCAGTGTAAAAATAAAGCTATCAAGTATTTGTGTGTTACATGAAAAAACAGCCAGTATTTTCCTTATGCATAAATAATAAACTAATTTGCACCCCTTGCAATGTAACATGGTTTTGCCAAGGTTCAAAGTTGCTAAATTTTTTGCTTTACTTTCCTTAGAGAATCAGGCCCCTCGTCTTTAATAATGTGTTTAATGTTCTCATTTCAGAGAGGGGAGTGGCAATTTCTGCCCTTGGTGGAGAGGAGCAGATGAGGCTGGGGAGAGTAACAAGACCCCCGATGGAAGGGTGCACGCAGATTGTACAGACAGGGTATAATAGGCTGGTAGAGTAGATTAGTATTGGAGCTCCTTCTCGTGATGATCTGTAGGACCATCTAATCTGCACCACCAATGTAGATAAGTGTCCCAATATTACAGTATATAAAGTTACCTTCAAAACTGTGTAGCTGAGAAACGATGAGCTGCAGTTTCAGAGCTGGCCACATGAGGGCAGTAATTCCACAATCACTGTTGTGTTGTAGCAAACTTTGATTTGCATGAAGTTACAATAACGGGCCAGCTGATATCATGCAGACAGTTAAGTACAAGTGAGAGGTACAGGTGGATCTGTACTCACTGTGACCCAAAGAATGCTAGTGCCAAGATGTCGACTGGCAGCTGCTATGGGAGGCCCAGGAATACTGACCGGTTGGCTGAAATAGCAGCTGATGCAATGCAGCCCATGCAACTGCGATGTCACTGCAAAGATAGTCAGCACTTTTCTTGAGCTGTGCGATGTAGGGCAGCCAGGTAGCAGTGGTTCTGCTGTGTGGGTAGGTGTCCCCATGTTGTTTAGGTAGGGAGTAGTAGAGGGGTCCCTCAGTCAGGCACAGAGATGGAGTGTGCCACTGGCATGTGACAGGAAAACAGGTCTCTCTAATGTATATCGGCTCCTAGGAGGAAGATGCACAGAAAGTTTTTCAGGAACCTCCGGAATATAACAGGGGGAGTGATAAGTTCCACTGTTTAGCAGGCTTCTAGGAATGTCAGGGAGCAGAGCTCACAGAAGATGCGACCAACATGTATGGAGTTATTGAGTTCATGCCACGCCCATCAGAGAGTGTTTTAAGCTCCTACTACCACATGTTAAGTCCTGAAAAAACACGATTAGCTGGTTCTAGGAGTCTTATCCTAAATTTCTTGACATCTGGCCTCACAGGAAACAAACGTTAACAAACTTTTCTTCTTTTCTTATGACCTGGTTGTGTGTATGCGCATGTGGGTGTATGTATGCTGGAGAAAACCTGGCCCATATGCTATAAGTGTACAGCTTGATGCATCTTGTAATGAGTGTGCCTTAACATTTGGGCATAAATTCAATATATTTATGGTCCGCTTTTTTCAGCGTAAATTATGACCAACTTGAGTGCAACTCATCAGGCCCTACATCTGCAATAAATACCCAGATAAACCTTATGTCCTCTGTCATGATTATGGCCTATTCAGGCATTAGGATATTAATGTGGTCACGATGCCACCCAAAGATATGATTTGGTTTAGCTAATATGTGAAATCACTGTAAGTAAACATGGTGTCCTCAGCACTGCATAGTCAACAATAAATAAACCCAACAATATACAGATATGTAAGAGGCACGAGAAACAGTAAAAATCTAAATACAAGCAGATTCAGTAGAGAAATCAACTATATTAAAAGACACAACTAGAACAAAGGAACCCTTACAAAGAGGACTAGAAGAAAGGTGGTAGAAAGGGCCAAACTTGTGAGAGTTAATATTCAAGAAAGGTAGGAAAGTAAATGGAGGGAAGCGATAGGAGGAAGTAGGTGGATCGAGAGGAGGGTTAGGGAAGGTTAGGCAAGAGTGAAAAGTTTTGAGGGAGCTCTTGAAAGATTTGAGGTCTGATGAGACAGGACAGGGAGTTCCAAAGGTGATAGAGCACGGTGGGCAAAGTGCTGAAGGCCAGAGTGTGAGGTAGTGATAGACGAGGGGGAGAGGCAAAGATCATTGACAGAATATAGTGGGCGAGCAGGGGAGTATTTTTTGACAAGGTCGGAGATATAGAAGGAGGATGTATTAAAGAGTGCCTTTTATGTGAGGGTAAGCAACTTGAATTATAGTACATGCCCTTGTGTTTCAAACTCCCATTGTCCTATAGATTGTAAGCTTGTAAGCAGGGTTCTCTTACCTCTCTCTCTCTATGTATTACCCAGTATTGTTTTATTAATGCTTGTTCCCAGTTGTAAAGCGCTATGGAATCTGCTGGCGCTATATAAATAAATGTTGATGATGATGATGAATTGTATTCTAGAGGAAATGGGGAGCCAGTGGAGGGCTTTGCAGAGAGGCACAGCAGAAGAGGAACAGCAGGAGAGGAAGATTAGTTGTACCACATTCAGAACAGTTTGCAGGGGGGCACACGTTTGATAGGCAGGCCAGAGAAGAGAAGATTGCAGTAGTTAAGATGGGAAATGACAAGAGCATGAATGATGGTCTTGGTGACATCCAGGGAGAGGAAAGGGCAAATCTTGGCAATGTTCCGAAGATGGAGACAACAGGATTGCGCAAGGGACTGGATGCGTGGAGTGAAGTTAAGGGCAAAGTCAATGATGACCCCCAAAAAGTGCGCCTAGGGAACAAGTGAAAGGGCGACCTTGTCAACCATAAGGGAGATAGGAAGAGGGGATGTGATGTATCAGATATGGTGGCTGATAGTAGTGCTGAAGCTTGCGACATTTATATAGAAAGCATAATACATTAAAGCATCGCAATGTATCTCCCCAATGAAACAATATAACGTTGTCATGTTTCCTGTGCATATGTGCAGAAAATCATATGCGTTTAGTGGACTTATTTTCAAATCTCTGCAAAGTTCTAGAAAAAAGTTATATTTATAGAACTCATTATTTGAAGTGTTTTTGAATAAAAGGCAATAAAACAGTTATAGAATCACACCTTATACCCTGATGTCACCAAGATATGTTGGTTTGGGTGAAAAAGAAAATGTTTTAAAAAGTGCTGAAATGGATTTAGAAATTGTCAGATCTGGAGGCTCAGTCTTTCTACTAGTGAATTGTCCATACCTTCTAGCCTTCCACATAAAGCAGATTACATGACCTTGTGACCTGGTTTTATTCCTGTTTCATTGTATGAAAACTGTTTTGCATTCAGTAATCATTAAGACTTTTTTTCATTTTAAACTGCATTTAATAACATACTTTTTTGTGTTCTTAAGTAATTCACATGCCAGATAAGCTTGGTTTTTATAGAGCTCGGAATTGTTTGGTTTACAGTAAATTAGGTAGTGATTCCAGATTGGGATCAGTCAAGAGAGTAACTAAAGACTACCTAAGAGTGTCAGCTCTTAGAACTAAATCTTAACGTTGGCAGAAATGGGTGTTTAATACTGGGTGTGAGATAAAATTTTGGGGAATTTTAATTCATAGCAGGTGGATTTGTTTTAATTAACCCTTTCACACCCATATGTCACGCATGCCCGGATGGGTCTTACTATGCGCCATTGAGGAAATCTAGATGGTTATTTGATAAATACTGAACTTACCTGGGAGGAGATTATCAACGGTGCCATAAAGCAAATCTAGTTTTTTATAATGGTAACTGCTTGTTACAGTCCCTATAATTTTGAGAGGCATCTTATATCTGGAAATAGCTTTATTAGATCATCTTCTGTTATGTAGTACCTTACGCATTTGTTTACTTGATTATTTTATTTAGAAAATTTGTTGTGGGCATGTGCAGGATAGGGTACCAAGAGTGTCATTAATCCGTGCCCTTGAAAGTATCTTACTATTTATATTGAAGCATTATAGGGGGAAGCATTGCTACAGTGCAGATTATTTAAAGTGAACACTGATATAATTAAAGATTTATGCAAAGATAGACAAGAGGGGAAACATTGGAATATTAATCACAACAGTTAAAATGGAAGCACCAAATTCTTCTTAGTGTGGTTCTTACTAGAGATGCTCAGGCTCGGTTCCCTGAGAACTGAGCACACCTGAACTTAGCAGATCCGAGTCTTTCGCACACCCTCGGGATTAAAAATGAGGCAAAATGTCATTGTTACGTCGTCGGATCTCGCAAGTTTTGGACTCCCTAAGTACCACCCTCCACGGCGATCCCCCACCATTTCACAGAGGGACACAGAAGGGGTAGCACGGTTCTTGACAGTCTCTAATGCAGTTGGGCAGCATCATAGCTAGAAAAGAAAGAGGAGGGTTAGCAGTGTTCTTCAAAGTCTCCAGTGACATTCAGGAGCGCTCCATTGCTAATTGTCATTGCTAAAATATAAATAATAGGACTGGCAGGCTCTCTCTTCTAAATCTACAGTCACATTGTACTGTGTTATATAGCTCACACACCAACAGGACAGCTCCATTGATAATTGTCATTGCTGAAATAGAAATAATAGGGCTGGCAGTCTTGTACTAAATCTGCAGTCACATTGTACTGTGTTATCTAGCTTAACACATCAACAGGATAGCTCCATTGCTAATTGTCATTGCTGAAATATAAATAATAGAGTCGGCAGTGTTCTTCAAATTCTGCAATTACATTGTACTGTGCCATAGCTCACCCAGAAATAGGAGAGGTGGCAGGGTTCAGTGCTGAAACAGAAATTGTAATAATAGGGCTGTCAGTGTTCTTAAAAGTCTCCAGTGACATTCTACTGTGTCATAGCTGATACAGAAACAAGAGGGGTTACATTGTCCTTGTCACTCTCCAGTCTTCAGTCATGTTGTTCTTTTCACTCTCCAGTCTCAGTCATGATGATACTAATCCCTCTACCTCATTTGCTAAAGCCTATATTCAAGTCCATAGCGGTTTTAAGTCGGGGAAACAAAAATGTAAATAAAAAGCTTGTACCTTTTTAAAGAAAAAAAAACCTCTCTAATAAAGGTGAAAGTTTACTGTAGAAAAACATAAAATTGCCAATATGCAGTTCTACCCAAAATATTACCAAGCATACCAGCATCAGCTATCTCCCTTCTCTCAGCTAGATCTCAGCACCTGTAATCTACTGTCATCATATTCACCCTCATCAGTGTGTACATTATCCTCAAACAATATTAATTCTTCCCCACTGGAATCCACCATCACAAAAGTCTGTGTACTTTGATGTAATTGCTGGTAATGGCCTTCCTCATGGAATTTGTAGTTCATTTTACGGAAGAGCTGTCACGATTTTTGGGCAATTCTTTTAGAGCAGACCAAATGTCAAAATGTTGTGCAGATTCATCTGCATCACCACTGGGTGTCTTGGGAAAGCTAAGTTTTTTCCTAGCAGCAATTTCCAAAGAAACTGAAGAAGGAGACGGCAATGTGTCATGTATCACTTGAGCTCTGTCAGCTTGCTGACCAGGAGCTCATTGCATCTCTTGAGATCTGGGTCAGTTGGAAAGAAAGAGAAGACATAGCTCTTAAACGAAGGCTCAAGCACAGTTGCCAAAATGTAATAATCCGATTTCAAGATGTTGATAACTCTTGGATCCTTACAAAGCGAATAAAGTACTTAATCTACAATTCCACCATAATTAGCGGAATTGCTTTGTTTCATTTCCTCCTTCAATTTCTCTAGCTACTTTTCAAAAAGTCTAACTAGGTGAATTACTTGACTCAAGCTAACAGTGTCTGCACTCTCTTCACAGGTGACTACTGTGAGTGATTTTACCACCTTGCACAACACGGAAAGTATTCTCCACTCCGCTGTACTAAAGTACATTCCCCCTAAATTCTATTCTTCTTGTAGCTGCTGCATTCTCCTACATGCTGTTGCAGAATGCCGAAAAATTACCCTAAATTCTTTGGCACACAGACAGCATCTCCTGCAACTCATTGTCATGTTTTAAAAAGTTCTGTACCACTAAGTTGATTGTGTGAGCAAGACAGGGAATGTGATGGAATTCCCCCCGCTGTAATGCTCTAACAATATTGGTGGCGTTATCAGAAATCACATATCCTCAGGAGAGTCCAATCAGGATAAGCCATGTTGCAATGACATCCTTTAATTTTTCAAACAGGTTGTCAGCGGTATTACCTCTGACCTGCGCTTTGTCTCATCTCTGATAACCACCTCTCCCACCTACAAGACTTCTCCCGTGCTGCTCCCCACTTATGGATTTCCCTACCACACTCAATCAGACTTTCCCACAGTGTTCAAATCTTTAGATGCTCTTTGAAAACCCATCTCTTTTTTAGAGGTGAAGTTATCCTCGATAACACTATTCACACTAATGCACCTTCACAACTATCCCAATCTCCACTCTGAGCCACACTCGCTCCTCTTGTTTCAGCTGTGCCCTCTTCTCTTTAGAATGTAAGCTCTCTAATGAGCAGGGTCCTCCATACCCTTTGTTTTACTGTCTCCATTCATTTTGTCTGCCTTGTCTGTTCTTGTTTTACGTATATGTCCTGTTTTATGTATCTCTTTGTCTTCCCTACTGTACGGCACTATGGAGCACTGTGGCATCTTACAAATCTACGAAAATTATAATAATAATATCTACACCCCCAACATCTTCATCATAAATGTAGATCAAGACCACAGATTACACCCTTGTACCTGCTTTTCACGGAAATTGTCATCTGCTGAGAGTAATTATGACGTGGGCAATTGTGAGCGCTTAGCTATAAAATGGGCATTTGAAGAATGGCGTCACTGGCTAGAAGGAGCTGTTCATGTTATTTCTGTCTTTCGGATCATAAAAATGTGCTATTTATTGAATCTGCCAAATGCCTAATTTCCAGACAAGCACACTGGGCATTGTTTTTCACCCACTTCAAGTGTATTTCCTACAGACCTGGCTCCAAAAATATTAAAGCGGACGCTCTCTCCCAAAGTTTTATTTCCTCTCATGCTTCACCCACTGTTCCGCTCCCTATTATTCCTCCAGCTTCTATCCATGCAGGTTTGACCCAGGATCTAGGGGCTGCTCTCCGCCAGTTCCAAAGAATTGCTCCTCCAGAGACTCCTTTGGGCAAGTTGTTTGTACCAGTCCATCTCAGGAAGGCCATATTGTCTGAAACCCATGAAAATCAAATAGTGGGACATCCAGGCATTTTTAAGACCACTGAAGTTCTCTCTCGTACTATTTGGTGGCCCACCTTGTCCTCTGATGTTAGAGATTTCATTCTCTCCTTTAAGGATTGTGCCAGTAGCAAGTCTGCCAGAAGCTACCTGTCGGGTCAACTTATGCCTTTGTCTGCTCCAACTAAACCTTGGTCAAATCTTTCAATGGACTTCATAGTTGATCTACCCTGGTCATCCGGTTACAGTACAATTTGGGTGGTGGTAGATCGATTTAGCAAAATGGCCCACTTCATTCCTTTGGCAGGGCTACCGAATGCTCAAACCCTGGCATAATTTTTCATCCACCATGTCTTCTGTCGCCACGGTTTGCCTGAAGATATTGTGTCTCACCATGGTTCTCAATTCATTGCACAATTTTGGAGATCTTTCTGCACACACCTGGGCATCAACATCAGTCTATCATCTGCCTATCATTCACAGACAAAAAGAGTTAATCAGTCTCTAGAACAATTTCTTCAATTATATGTCTCCAAATTTCATAACAACTGGTCTTCTCTACTTCCGTGGGCCGAATTCGCCTACAATAACTGCCATTCTTCCACCGCATATGTTCATTCTTTTGCAATTTTGGCTTCCATTCAAGGGCTAATTCTCTTTCCTGAATCAACTCGTCTGGTCCTCCTGTTATACGTTCAACAGTCTCTCGCCTTAGAAATATTTGGAAGAAGGTCCACGCTGCCTTGCTCCAGGCCTCCTTTCGATCAAAATTTTTTGCTGATCGTCATCGCAGGAACTGTTCTCTTAAAGTATGAGACAAAGTATGGCTTTTCACCCAGAATATTAGGCTTAAACAGCCGTGCAAAAAATTGGGACCTAGGTTCATTGGACCCTTACCTATAGTTAAAAAAGTAAATTATTTTGCCTTTAGGTTAAAGCTTCCATCTTCGTTGAGAATCCCTAATATGTTCCATTGTTCTCTCTTGAAACCTGTTGTCTTGTCTACCAAGTTTAAAACTCATGAACCATCTAAACCTCAACCAGTCAATGTGCATAGTTCTAGCTAATTTTTTCTGGAGACATTTTTGATTCTAAGAAAGTTCAAGGACAGATTCATTTCCTAGTACATTGGAAACGCTATGGCTCGGAAGAACGATCCTGGGTGCTGAGGAGACGCCTCCACACTGATAAGCTCATAAAAGAACTCCTTAAAAGTTTCCAGAGAAACCAGGATGTCGGGGTACCTTGACCCCTCCTCAAGGGGGGGTATTGTCACAAGCAGCGGCAGTTCCCCTGACCACCACGACTCTCTGCCTCCACTTGTCAGCATCCCAGGCCGTCTCCATGATGATCAGGACGTCACCTCCGCTTTCTTCGTCCCAGTTGCCTGGTCAACAACCGGGACGCACTTTTTCCACTGCTGTCGCACCCGGCCAGCTGGTAAACAGCCGGGTGCACACACGCAGTCTAGTTAAAGAATAATCACAGCCTCCTGGTATGATTAGTGCAGGTGGGATCCTGCATCTTTATTGGGCAGCATGTATAATTAAGGCAGGGAGGGCTCAGTACCCTGTCTGTTTACCTGCTCCTGTTGCTATTTGTGAAGTCTTTGGATTGATTATTGTGTATGACCTTCTGGAACCTGGACCTTGATTGTTTGCTTGTTGATCTGACCTTGGCCTTGTTATCTGGGCCTCCTTTGATCGCTGCCAGCCCTGACCATGTTTCCTGCTTCACACCCTAGACCTTTGGCTTGTCCTTTACTCCGCTTGTACCATCTACCGCTATCTCGGGCGACAGTATGTTCATAAGCTTGTACTACTTTCAGTGTAAGTCCTTGGGCAATCTGAGTACCTGTAAGCATAATCAGCTCTACGGTAAAGGCGGCTGCTATAGGTGAAGACGTCTACAACTGGTTCTACAAGCTCATGATAATACTGTTAGTCGTAACAATATACTTGCGTAATCAACAACTCTTTATGCACAAATGTGCTCAACCCGCTCCTACACATATCTATTAATTATTCTGTCTATCTGTGCTGAATGTTGGGGTCAGATTAATTATGATGAAAACAGCTACATCAATATTAATACACAAAGCAAGAACAACAACTGTGGCTACATTATAACAATGCTCCTTTTGTGTACCATACTCTGGTTGAATTTAGTTTCAGTCACATCCAGCAATTCAGATTTATTGGAGTGTGAAGGGTTCTCATGTTATTAGTGTCAGGTTTCCATAGCCTGCTTAGTAACAAGCAAAATAACTTCTCTAAACTTGATTTCAGGATTATTTTATAAATATTTCTGGCCAGATGCCAGGTTTACACAGTTGCACAATTAGTAAGGTTTAAAAATCTAAATAGTTTTCATTGCCTTTTGTACAGCAAATGTTGGTGAAAGTGTATTTATAATTTCCAATAAAACTGCTATTGAAAAGTTCATGTTTATTTGAGGCCTGATACAAGTCAGGATGCAAATTCGGTGCAATTCATGTGTTCTAAAAAGGAGTATGCAACTTTTGTGCGCTCCACCCAGGGCCTGATTAAAGGTTCTGGCCACCGTAGGCTAATACACCCGTAGCTCTACCTCACCCCACCTCCACCTCAAATCATTAAAGGAAAATTCAAAAATAATCTCCATCAAACAAATTTAGACAGATTATGTTACCTGTTCTTGCTGTTCTTTCTTACTTGTTCTTGCAGCTTTGTTGTTATTTAGCTGTCTTCTGGAAAGTTGGGGTTATGTCTTGAAAGTGTACAAACATTACAAACCATCAAAGATTTGGCTCTTTAGAGAGCATCCTCATGAACATCACACAATACAGAGATCATGTCCCCCACCAGCCATTTCCTCAACAACCAGCGACCAATTCATGACGCCACAGCCATTTCATCACACCCCAGTGGCCAATTCATGACTCCCCTGGCAACTTCATCATCCACTTCCCAAGTTATTTCATCACCTACCCCCCAGCCAATTCATCATCCACCTTAGTTCCCCCCACAAACCTTCCACTTGGTAATTTATAACATTAATGAAAAGGATGTATGCATAAATGTCTCTTAATCCCCAGTGGCCAATTCATGACTCACCTCCCCCCAGCCATTAGATCACTGTGCCTCTTATCACACTCTGCCCCTTGGTACACTGTCGCCCTTGCAGCACATTGCCCCCCTTGCAGCACACTGTCCCACCAGCAGTTCATTCTGCCTCCCTCCATCACACTCTGACCCACAGTACACTGTCCCCCTTGCAGATCTCTGTTCCCCTCCATCACACTCTCCCCCTCCATCACATTCTGCCCCTCAGTACACTGTCCCCCTTTCAGCAAACTGTAACCATTGCAACACACTCTGCCCCCCTCCATCACACTCTGTGCCTCGGTACACTGTCCCCCTTGAAGCACATTCTGCTCCTCTTGCAGCACACTCTGTCCACCTTGCAGAACACTCAGTCCCCCTTATTACACTATGCCACAGCATAAACACAAATCTTTACTTACCTGGCTTCAGTCTTCTTCTCCTCTGTCGGCAGTCAGTTCCTCTCACTGCAGCTCCTCACTGACAACTGACAACATCGGGTGGTGACATGGAGGGTGGAAGAGAAGTTGGGAGAGGACATGGGAGGAGGGGGCAGCAGCGTGGAGCACAGGGGCGGCTCCAGGTGCGCAGTATCAATAATAAATAAATAAAAAATTGTAAAAAAAAAAATCTTAAATGCTGCGTACCCCCCCTTCCCGGGTCCCAGTGCCCTAGGCTGCAGTCTAATCAGCCTGTTGGTTGATCAGGTCCAGGTTCCGCCCCATATTCAAATTAAAGTGTTTCTTAAGATATAATACGATTTGAGCAGAGGTGGAAATACACCCTGTATAACAGTACGAACTTTACTACATGCATAATTACAATAAATTGACATGAGTACGCCCATAACTTTTATATATTCATAAATGATAAAAATCATAAAAGAATTACTTATTATAAATGGTAATTATGTTTCAGCATACAGGTTGTTTGACTATACTCCAGTAACTTTTTTTATTTTTTATTACTAGCAATTAAATGTGCAGTTGTATTTACTTTTATATACAAGAAATGGAACAAAGTTCTTAAAAAAATGCACTGTAATTGGGGCTAAAGTAACAGCACTTAGAAACAACACCCACATCAGCAAAGTAAGTGCCAATGTGGGTGGAATTTCTATATTTTATTAGTACTATTATCTGTACATAGAGAACTCACCAATTTGGTAGTGTAAATATATACGATCAATACATAAAATACATAGGCGTCTATTTATTAAGCGGTGATGAGCCAAAATGTCGCTGTAAAACGTCCATCAAAAGGCTCTTTCACGGCTTTTTGTTATTTAAGAAAGAGTTCACACCGTAAAAATCCGAAATGTATCTGGCCTTAACCCCGTTAACAGAGATTACTGCCCCATATGCGTCTATGGGGACAGCAGCACTAGTCAATTCATTAAGCTGCATATCCTCAGATGGCATTACCTGCCTTTGACAATGGGATCCACCTGAAGCCTCTCCAACTGTGCTGGATTCCTCAGCTGTGGAAGTGCTATGTGCATGTGTGTAGCACTTCCACCATTCACCAGCAGTGTTAGGCAGCCGTTGAATAGTAAAAAAAAAACTTAGCGGAGGAGGGGGGTCTTTGGCGAGGCTCTTACAGCAGTCCTGGCATGGTATTTTATTTTGCATTGCTGCGATTTGCAGCGATGCATAATGATGGCTATTGTGCTGGGGTCATAAATATACCCCTTTTTTCTTATGGCTGACATGACAGTGCTAAATTATTGAGAGTTAATATGTTTATGATTTTTTTCCTAGGCTATTCACCTTTTCATTGTGCTGCAGCATGGGGGCATTTGGAGGTATTAAAAACTCTTGTAGAGTTGGGAGGCGATATCTTACTCTTGAACTTCCGTGATGAAAAGGCGTATGACATAGCTATAAGATACAACAAGACAGAGGGTGCCGATTTCCTCAAATGGGCTGGTAAGTGGTTATCCAATCTTGTGGCATATCAATGTAGCACATCACAAACCTACATACTCCTGGTATTACTTATTATTCATTGGTTGTCAGTTTTTGTCTTCATTTATCTTGCTCATGAGTAGCGCAATGGTGATGATCCTATCAGGACCCTTCTTGTCACCCAGCACCATATGCTGCATTCTCCAGAAACTATAGAGTATTTTGTAGAGGGTGAAATCACTTATTAAATGGCGTTACTGGGGCTGTGCTTCTTACATATCGGTGATGCTGGTGATTTTGCCTTGTATAATATACAGCATAGCCAATGTAATATCTGTGAAATTTGATTCAGTTTGAAATTGTTTCCTTAGGTAGATTCACTTTAAGTTATCGAGTTACTTATGACCTCTTCTATTATTTGCTAAGGATGTTAGACATTCTCCATTTAATCATTATCCAAATGCAGCAACTGGCTGTGGAATTAGTTGGGATGTATTGAAAGATAGAATGTTGGAAGGGGTAGAGGTGAAACTTACAACATATTGTAGTTTCAGATATAATATTTTTTTATATGAAAAATTGTCAATTTGATACAACCATACATACTTAAAGAGAATGTCTGTTAGTCCCTCACAGGAGGGGACCGGGGATCCTCACAGCTTAGACAGTATCACGATTCCATAAACTGTAAATGAGATGCTGCAACTATCCAATCAGATTCTGTCTGTCATGTTATAATTTGTTTTGGATGTAATGCCTGTCTAAACTCTCTCCAGGAAGTGGCACAAGGAGAGTAAGACATACTTGCCAACTTATGGCAAGTATGATCCGGGAGCCTACCGGGGAAGGTGGACGTGCAGGGGGCGGGGCTCCGGAAATCGCGTCATTTTGGCCCTGCATCATTTCACAGCAGGGGCGGGGCCAAACGCAGCGATTCCCGGTGAATCGCGGCGTTTTGGATCTAATTCTGCCCATATCACTAGGAAGTGGGCAGATCCAGGAGATTGCCACACTATCATGGAAGTCTGTGAGACTCACGCGAAATGCGGGAGTCTCCCGGACATTCCGGGAGAGTTGGCAAGTATGGAGTAAGATTTAAAGCACATAATCATGCTAAAGGCAATGCCTCCTCATAGGGAAGCCACAGTGTTCTGGTAATCATGGGTATGTAAACCAAAGGTAAACATTGTTATATATGGAAAAAAACAAGTTATATATGGAAAAATCCAGTCTAAGCTAGATTGAATTTGCCTTTGCCATTTTTAGCCACATAACCAAAAAATGACATTAAGGTAAAAGTGATCTCCAACATGGAGTTGCCAATCAACATAGCAAACACAGTAAAGGCTTTTTATGTACCGGTAAGCTTCTCTACTCTCCTTATAGACTGCTGGAAAGAGCAGGCAAATGTGTTTCACTCAGTCAGATAAAAACAACTTCTTATCTTTTCTGAACACCGAGACAGGAATAAATATTTATGTTATTGATAGGAGTGTCGGTCCAACCCTGAAGGTGCAAAGGGCATCTTATACCCTGCAGCCTGATTCCTGCTGATAAGGGATAGTAAGTGGTGACTTGTAAAATCAAGTCTTTTTGCAGGGAGGTAAATGCTCTGCAGCCCTTCGCTAAAGAGGGAAGGCCCCCATAAATGCTCCTTCTTCACCCTTGAATATAAATAAACTAATTTTGTCTTGTAAAACAGAATCTTGTTCTTGCATAAGGGCATTAAACAAGGTGTATGAGTGCACCCAGCCTGCATTCAGCAAGAAATATGATATCAACAATACCTACCACTTCTCTACTTCTATTGTTGCTCCTTGAGCTCAGTTACTTGAGCCATAGATTACACCACCCATAATGCACCTTCAAAGTAAGTATCATCACCGTGCTTCAAACAAGTGTTATCACCGCCTTTCAACCGGCGCACCTCAGCTTTGCCCTGCTATGTATGTCATAGATCCAAACCACTTGCACCGAGCAGCTCTGTGACAGCTTTACTTTCGCTCATTCAAAACATACATAATTAAACAAAATAAGAGATATGCCAAAGCATATTGTAGTAGAATTCATTTGAATATAAATACAACATTTTGTTGTTGTGATGTATTACAAAGCATAAGACCCTCCTACTTTGAAATATAAGGATATTAGATGACATATTAGAGTTTCATGGCCTTGTGCCTTTATTTGGTCACTCAACCTTGGTAACTTCCATACCTCCCAATTGTCCCGATCATAGAATAGGGACTTTTTCACACTGTCCCAGTATTCAGGACTTTTGTCCCAACAGTCCGGACTTTTGGAAGGTGTGGTCCCTCTCATGGCTGTGAGCAGGTGCTGCGCACATCAGTCACTAGTACACACGGCAACACAGGTTGTTTTTTTTATGAGAGTAGGGGCTAGCCAAACACTTCAGAAGCTATAGATACACCCTGGGAGTTGTGACATACTCCAATGTAATATGTCCATGCACCCAGAGTCACATGACCATACCCCTTTTCTCACTCACTGTCTCTGTTACCAACTGCAAATATTGTGGGGTATGGACTTTTAATATCCTTATATTTCAAAGTAGTGGGTATTAGTCCATAAATGATAATGTAGTCTGTGTTCTTACAAGCAAGCATATTGACTGGAAAAAGGAATTATATTGCAGTTTGATGGTCACATAGTAGAATTAACTACCACTATATGTTCCTACTGTATTTACTCTGTATAACATGTTAGGTAAAATCTGTTGTCATTGTTTACAATACAATATAAATATGCTTCTTAATTTTATTTTATAGGATTTGTGTACATAGTTGTCTACATTTAGGAGGAGAGGTCCAAGGGACAAGTGCAGGTGGCATGATGATGCAATTTGCATCTTCACCACCCCGCCGCACTATTAATTGATTTCCGTCATAGTGCAGGGAGGGTCCTTTATGACGAATTTTGCAACAAATCGTGTATTCAAATTTGCATCAAACCGCCCTGCTCACATTAAAAGAAAGTCAAGTGGTATCCGGGAGCAGGGCCAAATATGCCAGGAGTCCAGGAGAACTTCCTGAAATTCCAGAGTCTTCGGGACAGTAGGCCAGCATGATCTGGTGCCCTGTATCAGGCAAGAATGTGTTATGTATGCATTTTATATACAAAGCCTGAACAGCAGCAAACTGATCCTGTACGTGCGTAGACTTGATTGGACTTCAGAAACTTGAAGGCGGTGACTGACAAGATCTTAAGATAAAAATTAAGATGTCATCCAGATAGACAACCACACAGGAGTAGAGAAGATCTCTGAAGATTTCATTAACAAAGCTATGGAAAACAGCTGTGGCCTTCCAAAGACCGAAGGGCATCACTAAATACTCATAGTGGCCATCTCTAGTATTAAACGCGGTTCCCCCTCACAGATACAAATCAAATTGAAAGCATCACAATGATCGAGTTTAGTGAAGATTTTGGCTCCTTTGATGCAATCAAACAACTCGACAATGAGAGGAATAGGTTAGCGTTTTTTTACTGTAATTGCATTGAGGCCATGATAATCCATGCAAGAACGTAGGGTTCTGTCCTTTTTCTATACAAAGAGAAAGCCCACCCGGCTGGTGAAGATGAAGGCCTAATGAATTCCCACTGCAAGATTTCTTTAATATACTCGGCCATGGCATGAGTCTCCAGGTGGGAGAGAAGATAAACACGTCCCCAAGGAGGATTTTCCCCAGGAAGAAGTTCAATGGGACAGTCCCATGCACGATGAAGTGGCAAGGTCTTCTACTGTTTTTTGTTGAAAAAGTCCTTGAAAGTTGAATATTGCATAGAAAGGGATGGAGTAACAGCCGTAGACTGGGTAGGTCACACTTGTACAGTAGTGACCTTATGTAGACAGTGAGATATACAAGCAGACCCCACGCAAATAATGGGAAGGATGACCAATCCAGATGAAGAGAAGCCAGGGAAGGCCCAAGATAACAGGAGTGTCTTTACGAGGTAAAACAAGAAAATAAATCTGACTGTCGGTGTAAGGCTACCACTTGAAGAGTTAAAGGAGAATTACAATGATGGATGGTACCACTGGAAATGCAACTGCTGTCAATGGTGGTAATAACCACAGGGACCTCCAGTAGAATGGTGGTTCTTCAGAGTGGAGGAGATGCAGGAGAAGATGTTATAGATGTTAAGATGTTATAGCCGACAAGGAGTGACCAGAATAGGAATGGATACTGGATAGCAGGTGTGACAGGTTGGACCTCCTATGCCACCCTGTCTTGTTTTCTGGGGACCAGCTGGGCTTGCCTTGCCACCGGCCCCTTTTCTTTATCCGAAATGTGCCCTCTAACCACTGTAGGAGGGGCTTTTACTGCTGCCACCACTAGACTCCTTCACCGGCATCTAGAACCGCGTCCTTCTGGGTAACTCTCGCTGCTAGTGTACTCCCTTGCTGGTCACCTGCCTGGCACAAATGACCTCTTGTGTTCAGATCAGGGTTGCAGTGGATAGTTCCCCCCTGGCCTATCAAACAGCAGAGCATTGGTACTGGATGCAGGGTTCCAACCTAAGAACAGCCGGACAACGGATTAGATTGGTCTAATCTGTAGGTCACAGGAATTTCTGCACAGGTAGGTAGTCATCAAAGCAGGATCTTGAAGCAGTGATGTTTTATTAGCTCATGTAGTCCTAATAAGAAGAGTTACACACGTCAGTTTGTGGTACTAGTAATCTTCGCAGAAGTATACAAATGGAGTAATACATTACAAGGTCAAGCTGTGTGCTTTTTATGCAGATTTACACAGATACCCTGACAGGAGGTAATCCAGCCTCCTGCCCCTCTTACCAATTTAGCGGCACCACACCATCTAAGGTTTTATTTTGAATGTTTAATATCAGGATATAACATTTCTCCAATCTTGCTTTTAACACAATTTAACTTGCAAAATACACATTCATCGGTGATCACTTGCATAGAAAATCTACCTGCAAGTATAATTACCTCCTCACGTCTTTCAGGCTCAACAGACGTTTTGGTCACTCAACAATGAAAAGGTCTAATTAACATGAGACTACCTGTCTCCAGACAGTTTCAAAACCAAAACATGACATACTGTCTCAGAAGTCAATACATTTCCACACATACCAATATAAAAGATAAGTACATTTGCAATGATAGACAGAGGCGCACTGCACTCCTAATTAAAATAAATATCTACAATAAGTTATTTCTACGTGATCCTGCCACAGCAGGTTACCAGGATAAGATGAGAAGCAAAAATCACAGGATACTAGGATCTGCTGAATAGGAGTGGATACTTTTTTTCCCTCCGGAGGGCTGACATTTAACTTTTACCAGTAAGAAACAGTTACCTGTTGATATATCGGGATCCTTCACAGTGTCTTACAAAGGAGAGGAATGGAATTCTGAGGTTTGACTATTCTGACGCAGGACATTATTATATTTAAGAACGGTATTTATCTCATTATTATCAAGTATGATCTAAGATTTAGCACATATACATCTCAAGTGGGGACATTATTATCCGTAATTAGTGCCGTACCTGGATTCCTCGGGAGACCGTTTTTATACTGGATGGACTGTGTTTATTTCACTTGTACTCATAGTGCTGGAATCAAATCTAGAGTTATTTAATTGTGTATTTAGTATGTTTTAGTTGTTGTTATTTTTATGATTCTTGTATGATTAATGTATTTTTTTTATAAATTAAGCTATTACATTCTAGAGACCTATCTATCTAATTACTAGTATAGGATTCCCTATGGGAATTATATATTTTCTTTATTGTTTAAATATTCCAATCTCACAGTGCTGTTCTTTATGTGTTTTATGTTTTCTTTGTGAGCAGGGCATACAATAGGCCCTGAAAATTTGCTGCAGTGTGATTGTCAATTTATATATATTTATTAGGGGGTGTCAGTTGTACATTTATCACAATTATGGTTATTTGTTACTTATCCTATATCCTACTAGCGCCGGAGTGTCTTTTTTCCCTTGGGACAAAGGTAGTTATTTAACCTGGTTATCTTGACTACATGCACCCACACTGATCCTGTTTTGCCTGGTCTCCAGCTTCTCAGCCAAACCTGCTTACTTGGATTAAACTGTACCTGCAATTAGCCTGTTGTGCCAGGTATCCAGTACTTTGGTTCCTCAGCCAACTGGGTATCCTGGGATCCTGTTTTACTGTTTTTATGGACTTGCCGTAGCTGCCTTCTCATTTACCACTTCTCATTTTTACCTGTGTGACATGTGTTCAAAATAAACCACTAGATTTCATTCACATTTCTCTCCATGGTGTTCATACTAGGAATCCTGACATTTGCATCATTCTTGTTTTTTTGGTCATATTGACCATCTTTTTTGTGTTTTGGTCATTTTGGCCAATAATTTGCTCTATTTATAAAATGTATTTCTGGTGTATTCAACACCAGTTTGTGCATTAGCTAGAAGGAAGCTTTCAAGGAGTTGTTTAGCCGAATCATAAATTTCTAAGTCGGACGCAAAAGGACAAGATGTATAAGTGTAAAATGCAATTTTCATAGCGTTGAGTAAAGAGTTATATTTAGACTGGGTATCCTTCCAGATAAGCGATGTTATGGCCCTCCAGGGAAGTTCCCAGTGAGACAGATGAGAGACTAGATCTAAGCAGCATACAGAGAGATACAGTTCTGATATCAAATGATAATAATAGCAATTACCACTTAAGAGTGGAACATAAATACAAGGTTCAATGGAGTACAGAGTATACTGCAGATAATGGGCCACGACTGTATACAGGAGAGTAGGAATTGTCAGCGGAGTTCAGCAGTGCAGACAGAATACATAGTGAGCGTTGATCACAGCAAGTACCACTAAGGAGTGGAACATAGATGTAAAGTCCAATGGAATGCCAAGTATACTGCAGATGATGAGCCACAACTATCACCACATGGCTGTGGAAGGGATTAGCAGAGGACTGCGATGTAGACAGAGTAAATAGCAAGAGATGATCACAGCAACAACCAGTAACGAGTGGGTCAGATGAGCAGAGATCAGCAGAATCGAGATATGCAGCAAACGATGAGCCACAGCTTACCACAGGGATGTGGAACGAATCAGCAGCAGTCAACGATGCATGCAGAGTATGTAGCGGCATAGATAATAACGGGAAGAGGCAGCTGAACCAGGCCAGGTGTAGACTTGAAGAACCAGCAATGAATAGGTGAAAGGAGGAGCCTTATAAAGGAGGACTGACCAATGGCAGAACTGACTAAAAACTAGGGATGTGCACCGGCGACTTTTGAGGTCTCGTGTTTTGTGTTTTGGATCCGGATTTTCGTTATTTTTGAGGTTCGGATTTGTCTCGCAAAACACTTGACGAAAGGTCTCGGTTCGGATTTAAGGTATTGGATTCGGATTTTTTTTGAAAAAAACATAAAAAGTTTAAAAATCAAGTTTTTGGGCTTATTTTCACTCCTAGGCTATTATTAACCTCAATAACATTCAATAACAAGCATTTCCACTAATTTACAGTGTATTCTGAACACCTCACAATATAGTTATTAGTCCAAAACGTTGCAACAAGGTATCTTTCTGGACTGCGTAGAGGAGTGGGTCACCACAATATATATTAAAAACCCTGAACTTTTATGATTCGCACCAATAATTGTACCTGGACTGCGTAGAGGAGTGGGTCACCACAATATATTAAAAACCCTGAACTTTTATGAATCGCACCAATAAATGTACCTGGACTGCGTAGAGGAGTGGGTCACCACAATATATATAATAAGAAAACCATCAACTGGTTTGATTCGCACCAATAAATGTACCTGGACTGCGTAGAGGAGTGGGTCACCACAATATATTAAAAACCCTGAACTTTTATGAATCGCACCAATAAATGTACCTGGACTGCGTAGAGGAGTGGGTCACCACAATATATATAATAAGAAAACCATCAACTTGTTTGATTCGCACCAATAAATGTACCTGGACTGCGTAGAGGAGTGGGTCACCACAATATATTAAAAACCCTGAACTTTTATGAATCGCACCAATAAATGTACCTGGACTGCGTAGAGGAGTGGGTCACCACAATATCTTAAAAACCCTGAACTTTTATGAATCGCACCAATAAATGTACCTGGACTGCGTAGAGGAGTGGGTCACCACAATATATATAATAAGAAAACCATCAACTTGTTTGATTCGCACCAATAAATGTACCTGGACTGCGTAGAGGAGTGGGTCACCACAATATATATAATAAGAAAACCATCAACTTGTTTGATTCGCACCAATAAATGTACCTGGACTGCGTAGAGGAGTGGGCACTGGGCACCACAATAAAATATATAAAAAACCTTCAACAGGTCTGCATTACACTACACATACGGCTGCTCCTCCATCCTCTCCATCATATACATGTTGGAGTTTTAGCATGTGACAACCTCTTGTTTTTGATAATGTCAGTGCATTTTGAATATTTTTCAATTTGCCCCACACCACTGAATGTACTTTATCTATGATACGCATCTATCTATCTTGACTGCGTAGTGTGGTGGCCCCGGTACACAATTTGGTACCGGGGCCACAATAAAATAAATACACCCTCCACGTGTCAGAATTCCACCAAACAAGTATCTGGACTGCGTAGTGGGGTGGCCCCGGTACCCAACTTGATACCGGGGCCACAATAAAATAAATACACCCTCCACGTGTCAGAATTCCACCAAACAAGTATCTGGACTGCGTAGTGGGGTGGCCCCGGTACCCAACTTGATACCGGGGCCACAATAAAATAAATACACCCTCCACGTGTCAGAATTCCACCAAACAAGTATCTGGACTGCGTAGTGGGGTGGCCCCGGTACCCAACTTGATACCGGGGCCACAATAAAATAAATACACCCTCCACGTGTCAGAATTCCACCAAACAAGTATCTGGACTGCGTAGTGGGGTGGCCCCGGTACCCAACTTGATACCGGGGCCACAATAAAATAAATACACCCTCCACGTGTCAGAATTCCACCAAACAAGTATCTGGACTGCGTAGTGGGGTGGCCCCGGTACCCAACTTGATACCGGGGCCACAATAAAATAAATACACCCTCCACGTGTCAGAATTCCACCAAACAAGTATCTGGACTGCGTAGTGGGGTGGCCCCGGTACCCAACTTGATACCGGGGCCACAATACCTCCTCCAAACATGCTACAGACAATTCGTCATTGAGATCCCATTAAGTATGTTAAAGACAGACAGGGTCCAAGTGTTATTAGTTGACTTTGTAAAGAAAAAAACTGTCCCTGTTGCACATAGTCGTGCAATGAAGACTTACTTTTTCATTTAAAGGCACGATCTTTCAAGTGTAGTGTTTGTAAGTCTAAGTCATATTATACTTTTGGTAAAATTGGTTTTTTTGGTTCCTCTTTATGTTAATTAATTAGTAATAGAATTAAAGTAGGAAATAGAATTAAATAGAATTAAAGTAGGAAATAGAGTGGTATAGAGTTGTAGTGTGGTATAGATAGAGTGGTCCACACAATATAATAATAAAACCCTCAACTGGTCTGAATTCCACCAAACAAGTATCTTGACTGCGTAGTGTGGTGGCCCCGGTACACAATTTGGTACCGAGGCCACAATATAATTAAAAAACCCTCCACGTGTCGGAATTCCACCAAACAAGTATCTGGACTGCATAGTGGGGTGGCCCCGGTACCCAATTTGATACCGGGGCCACAATACCTCCTCAAAACATGCTCCAGACAATTCGTCATTGACAGACCCCAGACAGACAGGGTCGTAGTGTTATTGTTTGACTTTGTAAACCCAAAAAAATGTCCCTGTTGCACTTGCACATAGTCGTGCAATCAAGACTGACTTTTTCATTTAAAGGCACGATCTTTCAAGTGTAGTGTTTGTAAGTCTAAGTCATATTATACTTTTGGTAAAATTGGTTTTTTTGGTTCCTCTTTATGGTAATTAATTAGTAATAGAATTAAAGTAGGAAATAGAATTAAATAGAATTAAAGTAGGAAATAGAGTGGTATAGAGTTGTAGTGTGGTATAGATAGAGTGGTCCACACAATATAATAATAAAACCCTCAACTGGTCTGAATTCCACCAAACAAGTATCTTGACTGCGTAGTGTGGTGGCCCCGGTACACAATTTGGTACCGAGGCCACAATATAATTAAAAAACCCTCCACGTGTCGGAATTCCACCAAACAAGTATCTGGACTGCATAGTGGGGTGGCCCCGGTACCCAATTTGATACCGGGGCCACAATACCTCCTCAAAACATGCTCCAGACAATTCGTCATTGACAGACCCCAGACAGACAGGGTCGTAGTGTTACTGTTTGACTTTGTAAACCCAAAAAAATGTCCCTGTTGCACTTGCACATAGTCGTGCAATCAAGACTGACTTTTTCATTTAAAGGCACGATCTTTCAAGTGTCAGAAAGAGAGAGAAGACACAGGAGAGGAGAGTTGTAGCTGGGGACCTGGGGTGGAAGCTCCCAGGCTCCCCCAGCATTGCCTGGAAGTCTGAGCGTGGTGACTGAGCCAGGGCAAGGAATGTGTGCCCTGGATGAGGGGGAGAACTCCATGCCACTATAGTGAACCCAAGAGAGAGGGGGACACTGCACATGGAAGAGGCCCTGGAGTGAGGGCTGCTACAAGAGGCATGGTAGCTGTAGTGTCAGATCCTGAGGCTGAGAGTACACAGAGTGACGTGTCAGAGCACAGGAGACATTATCCCCGCAGAGGAGGGATGAGCTGCAGTTGAGAGGTCTGCTGTTGAAATAGGACATGCACACTTTAACAAACCAATCATTTCAGCGACAGGGCCTACCAAACAACTTTGACTGAAATGATTGGTTTGTTTGGGCCCCCACACCAAAAAAGCTATTCATCTCTCCCTGTACAGACTAAACAGGCTCTACTGAGGCAAGATGTCGTCCTCATCCTCAACCTCTGATTCCTCTCCCCCTACAGTGTCTACTTCCTCCTCATCACACATTATCAATTCGTCCCCGCTGGACTCCACAACCACAGGTCCCTCTGTAGTATCTGGAGGGCAGTGCTGTACTTCATTGAGGAATTGATTATTCATTTTTATAAACATCATTTTTTCAACGTTGTGAGGAAGCAACCTCCTTCGCCGCTCACTGACCAGGTTCCCCGCTGCACTAAAAACTCTTTCCGAGTACACACTGGAGGGGGGACAACTCAGGTAAAATAGAGCCAGTTTGTACAGGGGCTTCCAAACTGCCTTTTTTTCCTGCCAGTAACAATATGGACTGTCTGACATGTCTACTTGGATGGTGTCAGCAAAGTAATCATCCACAATTTTTTCTATTGTGACAGCATCCAATGCAGCGAGAGTAGACATGTCTGCAATGGTTGGCAGGTCCTTCAGTCCGGACCAGATGTTATCAGCATCCCCGCCAGTGCCTCTTTTGGGAAAACTGAGCTTTTTCCTCGCAGCCATAGATGTGGAAGAAAATGAGGGTGGAGCTGTTGGCATGTCACGGTCCTCTTCAGAGGACAATCTCCTGACCAGCAGGTCTTTGCACCGCTGTAGATTTGTGTCCGCCGGAAACAGAGACACAACATACGCTTTAAACCGAGGATCGAGCACGGTGGCCAGAATGTATTCCTCTGACTTTAAAAGAGTGACCACCCTCGGATCCTGGCAAAGCGTACGAAGGGCTACATCCACAAGAGCTACATGCTTGCTGTAATCGCAATGGCTTACCAGCTCCTCCCTCACTTTCTCCAGCTGCTTCTGCAACAGCCTGATCAGGGGAATGACCTGACTCAAGCTGGCAGTGTCGGAACTGACTTCTCGTGTGGCAAGTTCAAATGGCTGCAGAACCTTGCACAACACGGAAATCAGTCTCCACTGCGCTTGACTCAGGCGCATCCCCACTCCTTTGCCTATGTCGTAGGTGGCTGTGTAGGCCTGAATGGCCTTTTGCTGCTCCTCCATCCTCTGCAGCATATAGAGGGTGGAGTTCCAGCGCGTCACAACCTCTTGTTTGAGGTGATGGCAGGGCAGGTTCAAGCTTTTCTGATGTGCCTCTAGTCTGCGGTAGGCACTGGCTGAATGCCGAAAGTGTCCAGCAATTTTGCGGGCCACCGCAAGCATCTCCTGCACACCCCTGTCACTCTTGAGGTAATGCTGCACCACCAAATTAATGGTGTGGGCAAAACATGGGACGTGCTGGAAATTGCCCATATTTAATGCCCGCACAATGTTACTGGCATTGTCTGACACCACAAATCCCCATGAGAGTCTAAGTGGGGTAAGCCACTGGGAGATAATTTCCCTCATTTTCTCTAATATGTTGGCAGCGTTGTGCCTCTTATTAAAGCCTGTAATGCACAATGTTGCCTGCCTTTGCATGAGCAGCCATTTTGTAGATGCTGCTACTGATGCAGCTGTTGCTGTTGCTGCGGAAGGGGATGCATCTACCCAGTGGGCTGTCACAGTCATATAGTCCTTCGTTTGCCCAGAACCACTTGTCCACATGTCCGTGGTTAAGTGGACAGTGGGTACAACCGCATTTTTAAGAGCACTGAGGACACTTGATCGTACTTCTCTGTACATTTTTGGTATCGCCTGCCTAGTGAAGTGGAATCTCGAGGGGATTTGGTACCGGGGACACAATACCTCCATCAACCCTCTAAATCCCACTCCACTGATGGCGGACACCGGGCGCACGTCTAACACCAACATTGCAGTTACAGCCGCAGTTATACGCTTTGCAATAGGGTGACTACTATCGTATTTGGTGGTCATGGCAAACGACTGTTGGACGGTCAATTGTTTGGTGAAAGACTTAGCGGTCTTACGACTTCCCCTCTGGGAAGATGACCGACTAACAGCAGCAACAGCAGCAGTGGCAGTAGTAGGCGTACCGCTGCAGGATTCCTCGGATGAATCCCGTATTGAGGAGGACTCAGTCTGGCTGGTGACTTGGGCTGCAGGACTGAATCTGATGGAGATTGTGGAGGAAGTTGACGAGGAGGGTGTTGCTGGTGTGTATCCAACTGGACCACGGGATTTAGGTGTCCCTGTACCGATGAGGGTCCTAGCCCCAGTTCCTGAACTAACCACTGAACTATGAAGGTTATTCAGGTGACGTATAAGGGAGGATGTTCCTAGGTGGGCAAGATCCTTACCCCTGCTTATTTGAGCTTTACATAAGCTACATATTGCCATACATTGGTTGTCTGGATTTGGATAAAAATAACTCCAGACCGAAGAGGTGCATTTTTTGGTCTTCTGACCAGGCATGACGATGGGCTTTTTCATCCCATGGACATCAGCTGTTTCCCCCCCTGGTGCCTCATTTACAATAACCACATCACCATCCTCATCATCAAGTTCCTCCACAGCGCCAGCTACATCATCAATAGCCTCCTCCCGAGCCACCTCTTCCCGTACAGTGATGGGAAGGTCAGGCTTGACAACCACCAACACGCTTGGACTCGCCTTGGGGATTTGTGATAATTTCTCTTTAGAAGGCAGAGTTGTTTGCTGTTTTGTTGCTGACAGCATAACTCTCTTCAATTTTTTGTAGGGGGGGGGAGGAGGAGGAGGGCTAAGATCCGTGGGTGAAGCTGAACCACTAGTCATGAACACGGGCCAGGGCCTAAGCCGTTCCTTGCCACTCCGTGTCGTAAATGGCATATTGGCAACTTTACGTTTCTCCTCAGATGATTTTAAGTTTCTCTTTTTGCTACTTTTTCTTAACTTGGGCTTTTTGGATTTTACATGCCCGGTACTACGAGATTGGGCATCGGGCTTGGAAGACGACGTTGATGGCATTTCATCGTCTATGTCATGACTAGTGGCAGCAGCTTCAGCATTAGGAGGAAGTGGGTCTTGATCTTTCCCTACTTTATCCTCCAAATTTTTGGTCTCCATTATATGTAGCACAAGATACTGCAGAATGTGTGAACTTGGTAATATTGCAGTACCAATGGACTTATAATGCTGGATTGGTTTTGCAAATTTGGTTATAATTATTATATATATTTTTTTTTTTTTAAATTTTTTATTTTTTTTTACTTTTTTTTTATTTTTTACAAACTTGGGAATAATGGGGAAATAACTATGCCCTTAGAAGCACAGAGCACAGGACACAGCACCACTGGACTGAACAGGACACGGCACAGGACCCAGCAGCACTACGGAACTCAGCAGGACAGAGCACAGGACACAGCACCACTGGACTGATACTGCAGAATGTGTAAACTTTGTAATATTGCAGTACCACTGGACTTTTACTGCTGAATGTGTGAACTTGGTAATATTGCAGTACCAATGGACTTATAATGCTGGATTGGTTTTGCAAATTTGGTTATAATTATTATATATATTTTTTTTTTTTTTAATTTTTTATTTTTTTTTACTTTTTTTTTATTTTTTACAAACTTGGGAATAATGGGGAAATAACTATGCCCTTAGAAGCACAGAGCACAGGACACAGCACCACTGGACTGAACAGGACACGGCACAGGACCCAGCAGCACTACGGAACTCAGCAGGACAGAGCACAGGACACAGCACCACTGGACTGATACTGCAGAATGTGTAAACTTTGTAATATTGCAGTACCACTGGACTTTTACTGCTGAATGTGTGAACTTGGTAATATTGCAGTACCAATGGACTTATAATGCTGGATTGGTTTTGCAAATTTGGTTATAATTATTATATATTTTTTTTTTTTTTTAATTTTTTTATTTTTTTTTACTTTTTTTTTATTTTTTACAAACTTGGGAATAATGGGGAAATAACTATGCCCTTAGAAGCACAGAGCACAGGACACAGCACCACTGGACTGAACAGGACACGGCACAGGACCCAGCAGCACTACGGAACTCAGCAGGACAGAGCACAGGACACAGCACCACTGGACTGATACTGCAGAATGTGTAAACTTTGTAATATTGCAGTACCACTGGACTTTTACTGCTGAATGTGTGAACTTGGTAATATTGCAGTACCAATGGGCTTATACTGCAGGATTGGTTGTGAAAATTTTGTGGTAATTAAAAAATATTAAAGTAGTTTTTGGTATTTTATAAAAAAAACTTTTTTTTATTTTTTTAAACACAGGGGAATATTGGGGAAATAACTATGCCCTTAGAAGCACAGAGCACAGGACACAGCACCACTGGACTGAACAGGACACAGCACAGGACCCAGCAGCACCACTGACCTCAGAAGGACAGAGCACAGCACACAGCACCACTGGACTGATACTGCAGAACACAGCACAGCACAGCACAGCACAGCACTAAACAGCACAGCACTAAACAGCACAGAACTAAACAGCACAGAACTAAACAGCACAGAGGACCACCTAACACACCCTCCCTCTACCCTGATCAATGCCCGAGTGAAGATGGCGGCGACTAGCGGGGAATTTATAGGATCCGAGTATCGCGAGATCCGACAACGGGATTATGAGTCAGAGCCTCAGTTTCACTTTTGAATTTGGCGCCAATACCCGGATCTGTCTCGGATCCGACTCGGATCCGCAACGTTCGGGTGGGCTCGGATTTCAGAAATCCGAGCGCGCTCATCCCTACTAAAAACACAGGTGAAGTAATCACAGGTGCAAACCATGGCAGACAGCCTGCACCATGAAGAGATTTAAAGTGAGAGTCGGTGTATTGAGGCTCAGGTGGAGATACCCGGGAGCGGAGTGTGACAGAACAGAATACTGAGGCTACAGTGAGCAAATGCAGTTGAAGACTGAAAACATTTCCTGGCTTGACAAATCCTGATTTCAGCTGCAACATGGAGATTGTAGGGTCAGAATTTGGTGTAAACAATGTGAATCCATAGATCCATCCTGTCTTGTGTCAGTGGTTCAGGCTGGTGGCGATGGTGTGAGAATGGAACTGGCAGTTTAGTCAAAACCAGCAGGAAAAAAATACATGCTTCTGATTGGCTAGATAGCTCAAACATGCTGAGCTATCTTGCCATTCAGAACATAAGCGAAGGCACTATTTTAAAAACTGTGTTTGGAGGCGGTTTTAAACTACTGCACATTGCAAGCAGTTTAATGCTCCAAACCGCTGCATTTACTATAGAGATGTTTGAGGCTGGGATCTTAAATGGCTGGCGGTGTGTGGCAGATTATAAACAGTTAAATTGCCGGCAGTTTAGTCAAAACTGTCACCAAAACCACCTGAAAAAAAGACAGGATTTTTATACCTGCTTTTAATTGGCTAGCTAGCTCAAACATGCTGTTAGAGCCACTTGTCTGTTGGGACAAATGTAGTTTTTTCATATATACTCTAAATCTTATATGAATCTTTTGTATTATTTTCCAGTTAATGCTTCACTTAAGAAAGAGTAATGCAATAATTTCCCCACAACATGATGTTCTTACAGGTCTGGTCATTATGGAGTGGTTATCTTTTATTGTCATTTGATGAAACATCCACGTTGATTCCATGATTTGTGCAGACATGTACACATGGACATGGTGTTAAAAGCTCTCTTTCTTGTCTTTTCTTTATGCGATGTCCATACTTGTCACGCTGCTCAAGGACATTTAACTTTTTTTTTATTCTTGATGAGTATTCTGCCATCTTTCTGCTTGCTACAGTCTGACAAAGAGTATCATCCATGTTCACATCCGTTTCCATATTGCAATCTGATACATATATTTTACACTTAATACATGAACTGCAGATGTGGTCCTACAAACAAAAAAAATATTTGAATACTAAAAGTTCAATGTACTATCATAATATACAATCATAAAGTATTTAAATAATATTTGGAGTATAGGTTCAGACTAATTCTATATTGAAATCAATACTTTTGTATATATACATCTCAATTAGAGACTATTGAAACCTAAGGAAAAACCAATACTGCACCACCCAGGAGAGGAATCATCAATAAGCTCAAAATTCTAATTACTTACTGGGCAAGTCCTTTCACCCTGCGGAACCCTTACCACAGCAGCACTCCTCAAGGATCTAGAGAGCTGACATAATATATATATTAGTAAAACAAAAACAGTGGAGCATCTTTGTGAAAGAATACCTTAAGACGGCTGTGTTTATTTTATTTAAGCATGTGTACTATAGATAGATTAGGTTGTTAGTATAAACATGTTTAATTAGGTCAGGTATAGGTTAGTTAAATTAGATTAGCATATAGTTTTTATGGGAGTTGTGGGCGTGAGCTAGACTGGCAATCAGCTGTTTAATGTTTCTCAAGGCCAGTGTTTCAAACTGTTGGGAAGTTATAGGTATGGTTGTCTGTTATTTTAGTCAGTTAAGATCTTGAAGTTGTCTCATGCTGTATAGCTCTGATCTTTTGACCTCATAATAAAATAGTGTTGTGCCATAATCCTGGTGTCAGTCGAGGGATCAAAGTACCCAGATACTCACATTTAGCAGCAGCAGTAGAGGGATCTCTCACTGACAGGAGAAACCATATTAAAATATATGGAATTTGAGAACCAGGCTGAGATGGCATACAAGGCAATGAAGAAAATTCATCTGCTTCAAGTGTGCCAGACTCAAGGTATAGAGACAATGGCAGCTGAGACCCGACCTCTCCTGATTGGGAACTTGGTCTGCTGGGACTTAGAGAATTCATGGATGGAGGATGAAAATTTGGAGGATGAGGAAGCAGTACTAAGTCAAGCATCGACTATCAAGAATACTGCTGGGGCTGTTATGGGAACTACAGCTTAAATCTGTGAGTTTCTTGATAAACTGGTGGAGGGGACACCCCTACATGAGAGAGTGGCAGTATTGCAGGCAGCAGTACTGAAGGTCCCTGAATTTCCCCCAGCACCAGTAAATCATGTGATGTCAGCACCCAGATTAGGGTATAAAGATTTGCCCGCATTTAATGAGACTGACATTGACACACGTCTACATATATTTGAGTCTATAATGAGGATACACAGAGTGGAAGAATTTGAATGGGTAAGATATTTAGTTATTATTATTAATTTTTATTTATAGGGTGCCACTAGGTGTCCGTAGCGCCGTACAGGGACAAACGAAATTACAATACGAGGTGAGACAGCACAGTACAGTAAACAATAAGCACAAGTAACTCAGTGAGCTCAAAGCACAGCTAGGGGGGCGGGGGAGGGGAGAGGGGAAGGTCCTCCTAAGACAGAGTCCAAGAGGTGACGGGTGACAGGGAGACCCCCAGAGGTGGGAGGAGGGAGTGAGAGGGGACAAGGGGAAGAGGGTCCTCGAGGAGGAGGGCGAGTTAGCTGGAGAGCAGAGTTAAAAGTGGTGAAGACAGGAGGAGAAAAGACCCTGCTCAAAGGAGCGTACAATCTAAGGGGTGGGGTAGACAGACAGAGAGACACGGGGGAGAGAGGGAGAGAAGGAGGAATGGAGGATAAGGGAAGGGGAAAGAGGGGAAGAGGCAGAATAAAAGGTAGGAAGTTAAGTGGGAGACTGGAAGGCTTTAAGAAAAAGGTGGGTTTTTAAAGCCTGCTTGAAACTGGACAGATAGTACCCAGTTTAACTGGAAAAGCACTGGAAGCTTTAAGTCCAGAAGAAAGTTTTCAGTGCAGGGTAATACAGCCCATTATGCCATCACTCCTGAATCCTATAGGATAAAGTTCAGAAACATGACACAGGCAAGAGGCTCAATGCACACATAGTTTGCAAGGAATCTGAGGAAAAATTGTAGTCAATGGTTGGCAGAACAGCAAGTACATACATTCTCCCAATTAACTGACATTATGGAGCAGTTGCTTGCTCATATGATCCAGAGATTAAGGCATTGGTCCCAGATAGGAGTCCGAAGACACCAGAGCAGGCTTTAGGGATAGCCGCTGAATTCCTGGCTAACCGAGTGGAGAGGACCCGCAATGCCGGAGTCATCCAGAACACGGAGGATTGAAACCAGTGATGTGTCTCCAACTGCTACACTCATCTAACTTCCACCATGATCCTGGCCTAATGGTTAGCATTTCTGCCTCACAGCACTGGGGTCATGAGTTCGATTCCCGACCATGGCCTTATCTGTGTGGAGTTTCTATGTTCTCCCTGTGTTTGCGTGGGTTTCCTCCGGGTGCTCCGGTTTCCTCCCACACTCCAAAAACATACTGGTAGGTTAATTGGCTGCTATCAAAATTGACCCTAGTCTCTCCCTGTCTGTCTGTGTCTGTGTGTGAGCGTGTGTCTGTATTAGGGAATTTAGACTGTAAGCTCCAATGGGGCAGGGACTGATGTGAATGAGTTCTCTGTACAGCGCTGCGGAATTAGTGGCGCTATATAAATAAATGATGATGATGATGATCCTGAGCATCACTACCTACTTCGCCAAGAGAGAGGAGACCTGTCAATCAGGAGACCCTGCGTTGTTACAACTGTCTTCGGCAGGGATATCTGCAATTAACTGTCCGAGAGGTCGTGGACGACTAGCAGGAGCAGGAGCTCTGATTCCCCATGTAGCCATTTGCTATGCTAGATGTGACTCATGGGAGGTGAGAAAACACAATGTCATGGGAATACATGATGAGGGGGATGTGGTCTATCAGGTCGAAACAGCTGCAGCAATTGATAGGAACTCTCATAAGAACATGCATAGTCATATACAAATATTAAATGGGGAACCCAGGCAAGGATTAAGGGATAATGGTGCATCCATATCCCTAGTCCATCCTGAGTTTGTAAGACTACAACAAGTTATTTATTATAGAAGAGTAGAAGTCACTATGGCGGAAGTTGAAACAAGAGATTTTCCCTTAGCCAGAGTGTATTTAGATTGGGAAAGTGGGGTTGAGGAAGTTAAGGTAGGGGTTCCGGGGGGCTTACCCACTGCCGTTATTTTAGCCAGAGCAGGAGCTACAATGTGGATTTGTTGGGTCTACAACACCTTGTGAGGCTAAACAACAAAATACTCCTCAGCTACCATCCCAGGACCTCTGCAGGAAACAGAATCCGTGATCCCTAAACAGCCGCTGGTAAGTGTTACTAACAAACAGACAACGTTACCAAACATTGACTTAGATGAATCAGGCAGAGCAGCCTTCAGGGAAGCCGATTGTACTGACCCATCACTAGCAGAGGCAAGAATTGCTGCTGAGGAAACTGATAACCAAATATTGATATATCCCCCAACAGGGAATATCACTGAGGGCACTGATCAATCAGTATAATATCTCCAGTATTGAATAATTGTAAACATACAACATAGAAACGTAGGTATAAAAGAAACAATATTGTTTCTTTTATAGCTATGTTTCTATGTTTTTAATGTTTATTATATTGTTTAAATTTTAACACATACTGATGAGTATTATTGTATGGTAGTACCTTGGAGTCCGAATGAACTGGATGCGCTTCTTTAAATTCTTCTTTTTCTTGTTGTAAACTGAAAACCACCCCACTGGGGATAGGTTTGTGTGGGAGGAGAGCCAACTGTACTAACTGTCATCTGGCACAGAATTATCGGAACCAGAGTTAACTAAGAGGCAATTTGTAGTTCCTCAATGGTATCGGGTTCAATTACTAGAGTTAGCTAATGACACCGCAGTAGCAGTGCATTAGACTAATACCAAGTAATTTCTTCTTGCCAGAAATCAAACAGGACGTTAGGCAGTACCTAGCCTCATGTGAGGTTTGCTAACATCTTGGTGGTCCACATTGCTGCTTACCCCTTCAGTCTCTGCCCATTATCAGCCATTTAAACAGATCACAATGGACATAATCAGTCCATAATCAGTCCATTGAAGAAACCCAGCAGGACTGGGAAGCGGTGGACTATGTGAATAGGTATCCGGAGGCTGTTGCATTGTCATCCAATAATGCCAAGCATGTTGCCCAAGCACTCATGAATATCTTTAGTCGTGTAGGCTTCCCACAAGGGATCCAGTTGCAGGGGGAAGTACTCCAAACTATGTGAGACAGGTTTGAGATATATCCTATCTGCAATACTCTGTACCATCCTCAGACTAGCAGGCTTTGTGAGCAGTTCAATGGAATTTGCAAGCATTTGCTACAGGCGTACATTGAGTCGGAGGAGGGAGGCTGGGAGAAGTCCTTGCAGCAGCTGTAGATCGCGTATCACAAAGAACCGCAGGACTCCACTGGTTTCTCTTCCTTTGAGTTATTGTACGGACGGAGAGTCAGGGGACTGCTAGACTTAGACCTGGGGAGCTGGAAAGAGACCTTTCAGGAACTGGATATTCCTGTCTTGGAGTATGTGGAGAAGTTACAGGAAAGATTGCAATGATTGATACTGTTGACCCATGACAACATGGAGGAAGCTCAGGGCAGGCAGAGCCGGCATTATGATAGGCAGACCCACATTCAGGAGCTGGTCATTGGTCAGAGGATTATTATTATTATTAATTTTTATTTATAAGGCGCCACAAGGTGTCTGTAGCACCGTACAGGGACAAACAAATTACAATACAATGGGAGACAGCACAGTACAGTAAACAGTAAGCACAGTAACTCAATAAGCTCAATGCACAGCTAGAGAGGGCAGGGAAGGGGGAGGGAGGACCCGCAAATGACGGGGCCCAAGAAGGAGGGCGCGGAAGACAGGGAGACCCCCAGGGGGGAAGGAGGGAGCGAGAGTGTACGTGGGGTGGAGGACCCTTGAGGAGGAGGGCTAAGTAGCTGGAGAGCAGAGTTAGAAGTGGTGGAAACAGGAGGAGAGATGGCCCTGCTCAGAGGAGCGTACAATCTAAGGGGTTGATGATGATGAGGATGTTAGTCTCAGCATGCAACCACAAGCTCCAGTCTTCCTGGGCAGCCCATACAAAATTGTCGAGCGACGAGGGAACGTGAACTACGTGGTTGCTTTAGATAACACTGGTAGGAGATTGAACATGTACAATAGAAATTGACTAAAAGCCTATTTAACTAGGGAGATAAGTGTAATGGCCATAAGCTGCCTACCTATGGACGACCCAGAGACTGACCCTATCCCAGACATACGGGCCAGAACCAAAAAAAGAGTAGCTGTATTAGCAATTCCCCTAGGACCACAGTTGTATGTCACCCAGGAACAACAGATGTAGAGGGTGATAAAGATCCAAAGACCCGACTTTATCACCAGACCTGGACGTATCAATGTGTTCACCTATCATGTAAACACTGAAGAGACCCGGCCAATTAAGATGCCCTTGTATAAGGTCGGTACCGAAGTGTTAGCCATGATCAAGAAAGAGAAAAATGAGATGCTGGAAATGGGAGTCATTGTGCCCTCCAAGAGCCCATCGCTAGCTGGGGTCATGTTAGTACCCAAGAAGGACTATTTCTGTGTGGGCTATAAGAAGTTGAATGAAGTTACGGAAACAGATGCTTATCCTATGCTTCACAAAGAGGAGTTACTAAACCGGCTGTGACCGGCTCGTTATGTGTCCACCTTAGTAAGTGATACTGGCAGATACTCCTTACCAGGGAGGCAAAGGAGCGATCCGCATTCACCACTCCGTTTTGGCTGTATGAATTAACTGTTGTGTCCTTTGGAATTAAGAATGCCCCAGCCACATTCCAAAAAGCAGTGGATAATCCACTTCAGGGAGCCAGGACTTTTCCCAGCATACCTGGATGACTTAATAATTGTCAGTGAGACATGGGAGGAACATCTGGTACATGTAACTTAGATTTTTGGTAGGATTGCAAGGGCTCGGTTGACCATCAGACCGGACAAGTGTCAGATGGGTAAGGCAGAGGTTCTATATTTAAGACACAGAGTTGTGGGAGGAAAGAACCAACAAAAATTGAGGCTATAGTGAAATGGCTTAGACCCACCAAACCCACTAACCAAAAGCAGGTGCAGGCTTTTCTGGGCACTGACAAATATTACAAAAAGCGAATTCCTTACTATAGCACTCTTGACAAACCCTTGACTGATTTAATATTCAAAACGTATAGTAGACAACTGGACTGGACTGATGACTGTGAGAGGATATTTAGGCGACTGAAGGAACTTTCCGGTTCCTTAGTGCTAGCAGTCCCAGACTTGCAGAGACGGTTCATTGTGCATACTGATGCCTCGGGTCATGGACTAGGAGCTTTGCTTAGCAAGGTAGGGGATGCTGGTTGGGAACACCCTGTGGAATACCTCTCTTGCAAGGTACTGGCCCGGCAGATTGCTTATGCCACAATTGAGAAGGGGTGTCTGGCTATAGTATGGGCTGTTTATAAATAAATTGCAGCCTTATCTTTAGGGCCAGTAGTACTCTCTTGTAACCAACCATGATCCTCTACACTGGTTACAGCAGACTGCAGAGGAAAATGGGAGTTGTTGAGGTAGTGTTGCAACTATATCAATTTGTTATTTCCAATCGAAAAAGTTCTGAGCATGGAAAGGCAGATGGTTTGTCAATAATGGAAGATCAAGGTCCAGTAAGTCGAGCCACCAAGGAACCTGACTCTACATTAAACAGGGAGGAGGAATGTGAAGTAATACCTTGAGAGGGCTGTCTAGTTAGTTTATTTTGTTTAAGCATGTATAGTATAGATAGATTAGTTAGTTTGCTAGTATAGATGTAGGTTAGTGTTGTTGTTGGTTAAGTTAGTTAATAGATAGCATATTACATTAGTGTTTAATTAGGTCAGGTATAGGTTAGTTAAGTTAGATATTAATATTCCTCTACGCCAGTGTTCCAAACTGTTGGAGAGTTATAGTTACGTTATGTTTGTACATTATTTTAGTCAGTTAAGATCTGTGGTCTCCTGCTGTGTAGCTCTAATCTGTTGAACTCATTAGAAAATTTTGTTGTACCATAATCCTGTGGTCAGTCGAGATATCAAAGTACCAATAAAATAAGACTATGAAGGAAATATGACTTCAGGGTATTTGAACTGTTCACCAGCTGGACAATATTGTACCACTGAGCCAGACATTTGCCTCCAGCCTATCCATACTTACAATAATCCCCACTGCAGGTGGATAGTGTGGCAGGATCCAGAACAGAATACATTAAATGTTTAGGAACCTTAGAGGGTAGGGTGTTGGTAGCCCACACCAATAATCTGCATGGAGAGGGGGAGGTTACTAGATAGATCTGGTTGTCCAACAGTTGCCAACCCATTTAATAATGTAACAAAGAATCACCAAAAATGGTATGTCATTTGCTAACAATGTGCACAAGCTGCTTCCTCTTTGATCATTGAGTAAGAGCCCATGTCACTGTCACTGTTTGCTCATGATGTTACTCTAAATTACATTTCATTTTAACAATAGAACATGATGTGTCTTTGCGAGACAGGAAGTGGCAAACGTATGTTAGAAAGAGAGGAGTCGATGATTAATAGGATGTGGTATTAAAGATAGAAAATGCATGTAAAGGATGTCATAGATTAATAGTCATAGACCGAGTGTAAAATAGTCTGAATTGAATGTTTATTTTACATTTTATCATATATGGAATTCTTGTGTATCTCTCGTGTGGATTTATACAACAGGACATCTATTGATGTGAACGATAAATATTCACTTTACAAAGCTAGGCAATATGATTAGCACTGTAATAATAACACAAAATATTTGATCTACTGTGTTCAGATCACTAGTATTTCCAGTAACCATGCAGCCAAGAGGACTATGTGCAGTGTGTCATAATACTAAACATTATGAATTAATTCAAGTGTATGTAAAACTAGAGAAGTTTCCCAGCTATTTAAAAAGCAAGTGGACTTCAGTACTGTATAAGGAATATTTATTGTTTTTTATTATTATCATCATCAATATTAGGATGCAGTTGGTTTGTGTATATATCATTGATTAAGGAAAGTAAGGCAAAAAAATTAGTAACTTTGAACCTTGGCAAAACCATGTTGTATTGGAGGAGGAGATAAATTTAAAATGTGATGGCAGATTTATAGTTGGGGTAGGGCATGTCCTACATCAACTTAAAATTTCCATGTAAAATTAAAACGATCAAGTATTTGTTTGCTACATGTAAAAACAGCCAGTATTTATCTTATATGCAAAATAATAAACTAATCTGCATACTTTGCATTGAAACATGGTTTTGGCCAGTAGAAAACTTACTCTTTTTTTTTGCCTGACTTTCCTTAATGAATCAGGCCCATAGTGTATAAAGTACATAAAGCTAAAATCTATGTTTATATTTCTAGTGTAGAATTTAATGTGTGTGCTTGTACAAGCAAGCAAAGCAATTACATGTTGAATTAAGGTGTATTTACAACTTGGATCCAGCAAGGGGCAAACACAGGATTTCTAGAGGGGAATTTCCATATGCTTGCGTGAAGAAACCTATTTAACGGTACTGGCTGGCTGCAGTGGCCAGATATTACGTTCACTACATTAAAAGGAATGTGTCGCTCATCCGGACAGTGGTGGGGTCTGCTGTCTTCATACTATGTGGCCCGGCACTGCCTTCTCAGTCAGAATCAGAAGATAGTGATTCGAACACGGAGGCGGGGGTGACAAAGGTTTGGGGGGTTCTGAGCAACTGGAAAACCCCCTAAGTGCATACCTTTCAGCCTAAATCAGACTCTCCAAACTGGATGACTGAGCCAAGAGGAAGGGTGATCATAAAATTACCTAAAAGCTTACTGCTTTGCAACATGTAAGAATTACAAACTAGTGTAGGCTTGTGGGAAAAAGTTGTATAGTCTGCTAAACTAAAACTCAATTTTTAACCTGGATTGTATAAACCCAGGACAATACTATAGTATTTACATTTCCTTATTCCCACACTGAATTAAAGATTCCATCATAGGTGCTAACAGTATGCTGTAGTGGACACTTATCGAATACCTAAAGAACCCCAACTGTAATGGTGGCCACATACATTCCAATATGTCAGTCCAATTGCTTAATTGTTAAAAAGTTGACACACGTTACATAGTTTGCCAGGCTGAAAAACTATCCATCAGGTTCAAAATATTCTTATATTTACTAGCTATGTTGATCCAGAAGGAAGGCAAAATAAAACCCCAGCAAAGCATTTTAACCTCATAATAGGAAAAAACAATGATCCTTCCTGATCCCTTAAATGGCAATTTCATCAATTCCATGTATCAATAACCCCAATAATACATTCTAATAATCACAGCTGGAGATATAACATATTGCTGGAAATGCATCTAATCTATTTTCGTAATGTATTGGCCATTACCTTCTTCCTAGGTAAAAAGTCTATTCTAACTACCCTTCCTGTGCTGATAATGAAAATATATTTCTTCCAAAGTAGATGTTCCCTTGTCACCTGCAGAGGCTTAGGTTTGAAAATTTAAGCAAACAAATTTTGCATTGATCTCGAATATATTTATACATACCAGCTAGGTTACCTCCTTTTTTACAATGTAAACATGTCCAATTTGGTCAGTCTTTCTTTGTAACATAACCCCTTAATTCTCTGAATTAATAAGGTTGCCCATTTTAGAACCCTCTCAAGTTCTGTTATGTTCTTCTTGTGCACAGGTGCCCAGAATATACCACATATTTGATATATGGTCTGAAAAGGGATTTATACAAAGGTAAAATTATTTGTGCATCCAGTACATTTATTCCCACTTTTTATGCATTCCAAAATTTTATTGGCCTTTGTAGCCGCTGCCTAACACAGAGTGTTGCTTTTCCGCCTACTGTCTACTATTATTCCCAAATTCTTTTCCATCTTAGATTTCCCCAGTGGAAGCTTTTCATCTAAAATAGGTCAAATTGAAGAGAGTATATTAATGATATTACTGCTAACCTAGGTTGCGCACACACTGCAAATGTAAAACCGGTAATACATGTGAAACCACTTAGTTTTTAACTTACAATCTTATTAACAAGAATTGGATTTAAAAAAATGAGTTTATAACATGGATACATCAACTGTATGGTTATGTGATTATGTGTACAGAAATTCAGATGTTCATTCAGAAACAAAAACAAATTATTTGTCTGTGTTCAAGTAGATCCAACTAAGGGGGGTATTCAATTGACGGCGGGATCTCTGAAAATCCCGCACTCGAAAAAGATTACCGTTATTATGGTAATCCTGTGCGGGAAAACCGTTAATACGGTAATTTACTCACTTGATTTCAGCTCGCAGCTCCCTTCCAGCGAGATATTACCGTATTAACGGTAATATTTTTCGAGCTCGGGATTTTCGCCGATCCCGCCATCAATTGAATATGCCCCTAAGGGGGGAATTCAATTGACCGTGTTACTGCCAAAGTTAGGCGGACTGTGCACTATTACTAAGTATTACAGTTATAGTGCACATTATTACAGTTAATATGGTCATCTTTAACACTGGTTTTTGCTGCGAGCAGAAATCAGGGTTAAAATTACCATATTTACTGTAATAGATTTAGCGCCACGTTACTCGCAGCAGGCTTGGGCCTTGTGGTACACCATTACTGCTTAAACATTGTGACAACACAGTTGACTACTACTTAGAACAAATAGATAGTCCAGAAAAAAAAATAAGATTTAGTGTTGGGACATTATAGACAGGAGTTCAGACAAGCTTGTAATTCAGAGACAGGCAATGGTCAGGGGAGGAAGAACAAAGATATCATCATCATCACCATTTATTTCTATAGCGCCACTAATTCCGCAGCACTGTACAGAGTACTCATTCACATCAGTCCCTGCCCCATTGGAGCTTACAGTCTAAATTCCCTAACACACACACAAGCAGAGAGAGAGAAAGACTAGGGTCAATTTTCATAGCAGCCAATTAACCTAGTATGTTTTTGGAGTGTTGGAGAAAACCGCAGCACCGCAGCAAACACGGGGAGAACATACAAACTCCACACAGGCCATGGTCGGAAATTGAACTCATAACCCCAGTGCTGTGAGGTAGAAGTGCTAACCAGTTAGACACCATGCTGCCTGTGTATCAGAGACCTATCCCAACAGATTCAGGAATATAAGCAGTTTATTACAGATTCGTCTGGAACCATTTATTTTAAAAAAAGATATGTAAAATGCAAACTATATGAATAGTTAATAGCAAATAAACTAGCTGTGTTGTGACGATTGAAAACGCAGAGTGGATGTGGTTGTAATTGTTGCCTGTTGCTCCATATTTACAGTGTAAAACTACAAGCTAAATTGTTATTTTTACAAGTTTTAGTTTGGAGAATTGTTAGTATACACCGAGTACGCTTTGTGCTGCTTCAAACGTGTACTAAAAACTCACCTCTTCCGCATAGCCTACCAACCATCTACTTAACCCCTCACCTCCACTACTCGCTCTCCCTTCTCTCTTCTGGCTCCCCTTGTGCCTGATTCTGTCTACCCTCCTTAAGGATGTAAGCTCACATGAGCAGGGCCCTCTTCCCTCCTGTCTCCTCACCTGTTCTTCTGCTCCGTGCTTATTGCAGCAGCCTGCCTGGAGTTTCTGAAGTATTGGTATTTTTGTTTATTGTTCTGTACTGTTTCACCCTGTATAGTCTACTGTTTGTACTGTGTACGGCGCTGCGGAAATCTTGTGGCGCCTAACAAATAAATGATAATAATAATCTACATAACACAAGCTGCTCGCCTCTCTATTTTGAAAAGTTTCTTATGGTGTTTCCTTAACATGCCTATTATTTGTGTGCCTTTTTTTTACAAATGTACAGTATCATGTTATTAGATACTAAATATATAATAGGTTTTCACATTAACAATGTTTGTGTTTTCATAGTGTGAATTAGTTACGGCAATTGTTCCTAAAAAAACAACCCCGTTCTGATGTAGAATGTATTATTCTCACCTTACATTTGGGTTTTTTCCAGTATGTCCAGAGATAGGAGATAGCTGCACCTAGCGCAATAAGACATAGGGCAATGCAAGGTATACAGATCATCACTACAGACCCGGACATCAGGTTCTTGTGCACTTCTGTCCAACACAGGTGATTAAGAAAATATGGCAGACAGCAGCTTGTTCCTCTGGTTTGTTTCTCCATTTGTTCTAGCTCTTCTGGAAGAAAATCACTTCCACTAGTAGCCCACAAAGGATGGTGGCAATATGCTGAACCCTTGCTGGGGATGAATTGTGCCAAAAAGTATATATAGAGTTGTCGGCGTGAAGGAATCATTCCTAAAGCTTTACAGATTTTTGTATATAAACTGATGGCTGATCCAGGTCCTCCACAATGCCATTGCAGGGGTAGAGATGTCCTTAACTTGCTAAGTAACCCTTATGGCAAGCTCTTTCTTAAAACAATAATGTTTTACACATGCTTGTTGTATTGCATGTCACCCCCCTTTGTGATGTCATAAAGCAGCTTTGGAGAGAGGCTGTATGATCAGAAAAGATGGGTTAGAGCTGAAAGGTCATGTTGCGTGACCATTATGCAGTCCATCACGGAACATTTCCAAAAGGACCCAGGCCACAATACAGTGAGCAATTGTGTTTAAGGACCTATGAACTGACTTGAATTTCTCCACTGCTATAAAACTGTATTGCAGAAAATGATTAAGGTACTTTATATAGCAAGGTTTACAGTAAAAATGCCCAATGAATGACTATCAGCAATCTAGTGTATCATTTTACAAAATATTGCAGAGGAAAATATGCTTGTTTGTCTATTTCAAAGTTGTGAACAGTATGTTAATCGTAGTTTTTGGATGTTTTATATTGCTATATACCTTTACCATACTTGCCAACTCTCCCGGAATGTCCATGAGACTCCCGAAATTCGGGTTGGTCTCATGGACTCCCAGGAGAGTTGGCAAATCTCCCGCATCCCGCAATTGCGGGGCTAAAATGACGTGATTTGCAGTTAATTGCGTCATTTTGGCCCTGCCCCCCACAACAAAATGGCATATTTGACGCAGAGGGCGGGGCCAAAATGACAATTCACCATGCCCCCTCCCTCCCGCGCTCTAGACACGCCCCTCTCCCGGATACAACTTGCCAAAGGTAGGCAAGTATGACCTTTACACGTCAGGCAAAACCAGCAGTCACATAGATGTGGAAGCCTATTATTTCCAGCATACCATAAAACTTGAGGACAGGCAATCTTGAGCACAGAAGCTCAACAGTCTGGTACATAGACATCTGAGTAGTAAGAGCTGTCAGTGAAGCACATGATCATATAGAAGCAATTCAGTGATGCAACCAGGAAACTAGTATTGTCAGTTTGTATTGTTTTGCAACACAGTTGTTAGGCAAATATTCTATTAAAAAAAAAAGTATGCTCAGTTTTGATTTTTCTATACAAATTCCTGTCTCAGTTGATGTTAAGAAATGTATTGCATATGTTCACAGGCAGTAAGATTAAATGTGACTATGAAATTGTGAGCAGGCACTAGTAGTGAGTGTATTAGTAGTACCAGCTCAGGAAGAGATTTGGTAAAGTAGAAGTATTACATTCATAATTTTCCAATTGCTCATTATTTCTACAGAAGCTAGACTGGCCTTGAAGTCATACATAAGTTTTATACAGCATACGATCTCAGACCCTGAAAAGGTTCAAGGGAAACTCCATAAAGAGGATAAGGTATGTGGCTGCAAATACTTTACTGTTCATGTTACTTTTAGTTTGCCAGTATGGCGATATGAGGTATCACTCATGCAATTAGCTGTATTGCAGGTCACTACTTTAGGATGCTCAGAAAAGCTTGCAGTACAGCCAGGGCCGGACTGGGGCTAAAAATCAGCCTTGGCATTTAAAGTACACAGGCCCACCCCTGCAGTTCTTGTAGGAAAGAAACTTTGCGCCACCGCTGAGTAGCAGCACCGAAAAAGGCGTGACCACATTGTGTTTTGGGTGTGGCCAACATGGGACAATGATACATACATTAAAATAAATCATTACATTTATCACACCATCCCCCGAGGCACATTATGACACCCCCAGCCCACTGTACTTATCTATGCTTCTGGTGCTGCTGACATCCACCAGGGTGGTAACTTCCTGTAGAGTGAGCAGGGAAGCTCTTAGTCTCGCAAGATTACCAAATCTTGTGAGATTTAAATCTCCTCAGCTTGCTCTGCAGTCTGCGTCCTATTCAGAGACTTGGAGCAGCTATCCGCTCCCTGCTGCTAACCAGAGCTGGATTAACGCTTGGGGGGCCTGGGATATTTAAGACAGGGAGCCCCTATTATGTAACATGGCTATCATTTTAGAAAAATGTTAGACAAATACACAGGCAATACTGTTAGTTGCACGCAGCTCTGCCTTCATAAGCAGTACAGTGTGATGCAGGACATATCTACCAACTGTCCTTGTAGTTGGACCAAATCTCACTAAACGAGACTGTCACTAAAATTCGGGACTTCCCCACCAGATTCAGGACAGTTGGTAGACTGTCCTGTTCTCTCCTACCTGTTCTTGTTACTTTCACCACCTGTGGCTACTGTCCATGGTGTCTTGTCTGGATACTGAAATGTTGGAGGCCCTATTTGAAAAAAAAAATGGGTACATGTAATTTAGAAAACTACAACCAGCCCTTGGGGTAAAAGTATTAACATGCAGGTTCTTCAACACCCGCGAGTTCAGCATCTTCGTCGATTAAATTTAAAGTGGCGCTGCATTGTAAAGGGAAACTTCCCTTTACAATGCAGCGCCGCTTTAAATTTAATCGACGAAGACGCTGAACTCGCGGGTGTTGAAGAACCCGCATGTTAATACATTTACCCCCCAGTGTTTAATCAATACAACCCATGTTTTATAATTAGGCCTCCCTCCAGCCCCAACATTAAAATACTAGTATTCAAATTTAATATAAATAGCTGCTGCTGATGATGATAAATAAACCTATTTCCCTCCCTCCAAACAACCCCAGCAATAAATTAAATAGCATTTACGTTTAATAAATATACCTATTTCCCGCAACCATCACTGCCATCAAATAATTCATATTCACATTTTTTTCCCAAACAGCCCCACTTTAAATTAATAGGCCCCAAACCACCCCAGCATTAAATTAAAGGCCCAATGACCCCATCTTAAATTGCTATGATCTAATATTAAATTAACCCACATCACCCCACAAATAAAATAGCACAAATTAAATAATTAGCCCCCACCTAAACTCCACCATTAAATTAATAGCCTACCTCCCACATTATATTATCTCCTCCTTCCCTCATGCCTGAGTACATGCCCCCAATTGATATTATGCCACAAAGTAGTGCCCCCAATTGATATTATGCCACACAGTAGTGCCTCAAAATCACATTTTGCCACAATAGTGCCCCCAGTTGATATTATGCCACACAGTAGTGGCCCAAATCATATTATCCCCATTTTCTGTGTGGAAACTTCTCTTCTCCTCCGTACTGTGTGTGGCATCCATCCTCCCCCCCTGCGTACAGCACATTGTGCTAACCAAAAGGGTATGAGAACAAGGGATGAGCTAATTGCAAATTAAATGAACACGTTTATTGGGAATACATAAAATATTAATTTGCTTATTTATCAGCAGTCACAATGGCTCCCTCATGATAGAAACAAAATGTGCCCGCTTAGATAGGCAACAATAACTTGTCTTCTGAATTGATCCCCAATGAAATACTCATGTGCTGTTGAATTGGCAAAATGGTACCATTTTAGTCCGTCAGTTTTTGCTAATAAAGCAGATATGTGCATTTTGTAAATATGGCTCAACAATTGAGCATATTAGCATCAAAGTCTGCAGTGAATTCAAAAAAGTAAAACCAATAGTAACATAGGCATGTCATAGGCATTTTTACTTATATATGACATAAGCAAACCGTACCCTTACATAGAGAAAGACCCATAATTGTCAAACATTTCCATCTTGCTTTTTATTTTAATGTGTGTAGTGCATTTCTTTTTATTAGTGTGCACCAACATTTGTGTTGCTTTCCTCTACGTGTATGGTCTTCTTGGAAATGGTGCTTCAACGTAGCAACTCTTCACTATGGGGGCTTCTTGGGTAAAAGTGGATGAAAGGCAGCAACACAAATGGTAAGCATACAAATAAGAATCAATACACTACACACAGACTTACTGTACTACTAGTCGCTATATCGTCAAATGTATTGTAACTCCTAGCAATTCCTCATACAATTGTTTGATTTTCTAACATGTACTAGAAAATTTACAGCTAGAATGGTAACTGTTTGTTTTATATAATGTGGTATGCACATAAAGATAGCAAACACCTTAAAATCTGTCACTTTAGCTCAAAAACTTACTATATTTTAACAAGTGCTCAAACTATCTAAGCACCTTTACTGGTTTCTCAGCAACAGCTCCAGTATAAAATAGTTAAAGGTGGCCATACTAAAACCTCCTGTGGAAAGAGTAAAAATTAGGACATTACTGTGTATTTTTAATGTACATCCAGCTATAGTACATATTTTTATTTGAGATATAGAAAGCAACTATGCGGCTTCTACTGATAATTAACACGGGCAAAAAAAATAAATCAGAAATTGTACCAATTACAACATATACAGTACATAGATTAATGTAGTATGTATTCCATACTTGAGTCTACCTGAATGTCAGGGAGACTCCCTGAACTCCCTCACTCCCTGAAGAGTCTGGCATTCTCCCTGATGCTGAGCCAGTACAAGACGTGGTTGGCTTTGCCATCTGTGGCATGATGACAGTTCAGAAATTGTGTCCTATGTCCATCTATTGATGCCTATGGAGTTGGCCATTTTCATGGAGACCAAGATGTAGTCAAAGACTGACAGGTAAGACCAGGGCCTGATTAAGGGTTCCAGCCGCCCCAAGCTAACACACTGGTTGCCGCCCCCCCCCCCCCATCCGCGCGCCTCCCGCCCCCTGCCCCAACCAATACCTATATTTCCATATTTATACATATATATATGCACACGATTGTAAAGTATTACTTAATACATAAAAACACACAGGCCCTGATTCATTAAGGAAAGGAAATCCAAAAAAATTGTAACTTTGCACATAGGCAAAACCATGTTGCATTGGAGAGGGATGTAAATTAAAATGTGGGGACAGGTTTATAGTTGGTGGTAGAGCATGTCCTAGATCAACTTTAAATTGCAGTGTAAACATAAAGCTATCAAGTATTCGTGTGCTACATGAAAAAACAGCCAGTATTTAACTTATGTGCAAAATAATAAACTAATATGCATCCCTTGCATTGTAACATGGTTTTGTCCAGGTGAAAACTCACTTATTTTTTTTTAATTACTTACATTCATGAATCAGGCCCACATTAGTTTGAAAACACATTATAATGTCACTAAAGTAAAAATCCACATTCAAAGTTATACAGGATGCGCTGTTCTCTCTTACCTGATCTTGCAGTGTAGACTACCTGATGTTCTCTCTTGTTCTTGAAGTGTTGCTGTCAGTTGGCTTCTGGAACACTGGGGTCCTGTACTGAAAATGTGCAAAAATGCAAATGTGAACAAACCCTGAATGATTCAAACACAACACTCCATTATGACCAGATAAAACAACCCCTTAGTACAGGCATATATAGATAAAAAAAGATATGCAAATTATTTATAATCATATACTAACATCTACCAACCCCTGACAGTCAGTTATTTAACCCCCCAGCCCTTAGACAATTTATAATTTTTATGCCTCCTGCAGCTTACCCCCCCCCCCCCGCGTCATGATATGTGCCACTGACCCACCCATAGAGAATAATAAGTAAAGCCACTGAGCCTATTATCCCACCCCCAGTCATGATCTGTGCCACTGCCCCCCATTAATTATTTGTGCCTAAAAATATGATAATCCTTCAATGCTGCCAGTGCCAGTCCCCCCCCCCCCCCCCACATTGTGCCTGAAAATGCCAGGTTCTTTCCCCCCATATTATGGCTGAAAATGCTCTCCTGCTCCCCCACCCCATATTATGGATAAAAATGCTCTCCTGCCCCCCCCCATATTATAGATCAAAATGTTCTCCTGCTCCCCCCCCCATATTATAGATCAAAATGCTCTCCTGCTCCCCCCCCATATTATAGATCAAAATGCTGTCCTGCTTCCCCCCCCATATTGTAGATCAAAATGCTCTCCTGCTCCCCCCCATATTATAGATCAAAATGCTGTCCTGCTTCCCCCCCCCATATTGTAGATCAAAATGCTGTCCTGCTTCCCCCCCATATTATAGATCAAAATGCTCTCCTGCTCCCCCCCCCATATTATAGATCAAAATGCTGTCCTGCTTCCCCCCCCCATATTGTAGATCAAAATGCTCTCCTGCTCCCCCCCATATTATAGATCAAAATGCTGTCCTGCTTCCCCCCCCATATTGTAGATCAAAATGTTCTCCTGCTCCCCCCCCCATATTATAGATCAAAATGCTCTCCTGCTCCCCCCCCCCCCATATTATAGATCAAAATGCTCTCCTGCTCCCCCCCCCCCCATATTATAGATCAAAATGCTGTCCTGCTCCCCCCCCCATATTATAGATTAAAATGCTCTCCTGCCCCCCCCCCATATTATAGATCAAAATGCTGTCCTGCTCCCCCCCATATTATAGATTAAAATGCTCTCCTGCCCCCCCCCCCCCATATTATAGATCTAAATGCTCTCCTGCTCCTCCCCATATTATTGATCAAAATGCTCCCCGGGCAGCCATTGACTTACCTGCCTCCTGTGAAATGCTCCTCTGTTGTTCTCCGTCGGCGGTGTTTGTCCTTTTCTTTCACTGCGGGCGCGGTGTGTCTGATTAGTGTGGTCTCGTGAGATGTTAACATCTCACGTGACCACACTGAACAGCGCACCGCGGCCGCAGTGACGGCAGCAGCTGACAGCCCCTTCAACATATACTATGGAGTCATAGGCGGACTCCATACACCACAGGCGGCCCGGGACCCGTTAGGAAAGATTTTCGCGGGCGGGGTTTTTAAACGAAAAAAAAAAAAATTAAAAAAATCTTAAAAAAAAAAGAAAAAAAAGAAAAAATCTTTTTTTTTTTTATTACCCAGCGCTGCTGCGCCCCCCCCCGACCCGGCGCCCCAGGCTGCAGCCTGGTCAGCCTGTTGGCTGATCAGGCCCTGGGTAAGACAACATGACTTCAGTAATGGAGACAGAAATGTAAGACACACTTCAGGCTCTAGAGATTCATTAGCTACTTTTCTTTAACGCATAGTTGCCTACTCTCCTGGAATATTCAGGAGACTCCCACATATCTGGGAGACCTCCGGGCAGAGCAGGGCAACCTCCCGGTTCTCATCCCTGCATTAGATAAGTTGGGGGTGGGGCCAAAATGATGCCATTCGTGAAGCCCCATCCCTGCACACCCACCTCCCCCGGGATCTCCCTGAAGCCAACTAGGAAAAGTTGGCAAGTATGATGTATTCTTAACACCAAGATCAAACATTTTTTACTTTGTGGTGTCCTCTTTTTACAATACTGGTTCAGGATTGCAGAAAGTCGATGCCCAACAAAGAATACAGGAGCAAGTTGCAAAATAGTTTAATAGAATAAACCACACAGCATAGATGGGTCTCAAGTTGTACCGTAACGGTCACTTCTGGTAGGAGTGAAGTAGAGAACTGTCAGTTTAGGTCCATTTGTTTAGCACAAGCAGTAGCAAATCGTGGAGCAATTTTTCTAACAAAATGTGGCTATTTAAAGGCCCAAATGAGACACAGGAAGCTAGAGAACCACTAGTGATTCAGCATCAGGCATCTTCTATACGAGCAAGTGGCAGCCTCCAGTTATCAATAGTTGGGAAGCCTCTTAAAAAAATCATAGCCAGACACCTTCTTAGTTTACTTATTCCTCATAGTTTGATCTCTCACTAGTATTTACTTATGAAGCGCTACATTACCTTTGTGGAACTAAATACAAGATAGTGGAAGCTAAGTTTGGTAGGGTGGTGCAGTGTTACCTGGTATTTAATAAAAGGTTGTTTATTTTTTATCTTTCCCTTAGCACCTGGCTACCAATGCCTGCAAAGGAAAGAATGAATGGCTAGAGACTGCAAAGAATCCAACAACACAAGACTTTGTGGATCAGAAGCTACAACTAGAAGGCTCTATGCAGCCGATATTTACAAAACTGAATACGCCACGTAAGAGAAATATATAGATTTCTAATATAATATAATAAGCTGCAATGGCCAGTCACTTTTAAAGAACAGTATTCTTTTAAATTATGAATCCATAGCATGGGTTACAATTATACACACACAATACTCCAAGAACACTAAGAAAATCACTAAGGCTCACATAAGTACAGTAAACTAAACCTAGGTACCAGCTATCAAAGGTGCACACCCTCAGATCAAAAGCGGTCAGCATTCCATTAAATATAGAAGTGCACATAAAACAGGTAATATCCTTTACAACTTTGAATTTCTGGAGCAATCACTTTATTTTTAGGTTTTATAGCATATTACATAACAGCAGAATAGTATGGTAAAAGTCAGTTTGGTGCCCTGTAAAGGGATTTACACAAGAGAATATATTATGCCATATGCACTATAAAATAAGTGACCTCAATGTCTATATCTTTGCAATCTACCCATATTCTCAATAAGAACTTCAGGAACAGTAGGCTATGGACTCAATCCATTTTTGCTACAGTAAATCTGGACTGCTGGGGTGAGCCGCATGCACCTGTAATTATACAAGCGACATTCTCATATCTAAACACATTTACATGGATCATTAGGGATTCATTTAGAGTTCTTGATACATGCAACTTCTGTCTGTACGCAAAAGGCACTATGTGTGTCCCAACTCTGATGCCCTTAGCTCTGACTAGTTGACTCTTCTCACAAATATCACTAATGGAATCCTATTGATTGAAATACAGCAACTTCCAGTGCTTAGAATGTGCATCACTAGAAGGCCTTAGTTTTTTTTTTTAGAAAAATGTGAAGTAAAAGTCATATCAGAATCCTGTTGAAAACCCATGCAGGTACACATGTTTTTGCTAGTGTGTATTCATGTTCTGAGGAATGAATGGTGTGATAAATGTGGAACGTTATCCTATTTCTTTGAACTCTGATTATAGAGAGCAAGTAAATTCAAGATTAGAAGCCTGTAGCCTTCTTATTCGGTTGTCTGCTATCGATTTATTGAAAATAAACCACAACTGCCGAATAGTTTTACCAAATGCATATTTTTCCCTTTCCCCCCCCCCATTTAGGGGCAGAGACTGGAAAGTCCAAACACTGACATGATAGATGCCAATTTCAGTTTATGGACTTGAGATTACATGGAATGGTGGCTTTTATATACAGATGTCATATAAAGCAAATATATTTTCTATGTTCATCAATTCCTGTATGAAGATGGATAAAAGTACCTTGGTAACTTCATTAAATGGTTAGTCTTGCCAAGATTTTATCATGAACTGCAGTCAACTTTGTGAATAAACAGCACAAAAATCCTTGTATCTAAGGTAGTCTGTGCAGTCATCCAGGTCTGCAAACTATCAGGTCTTGAAAGAGGAGATCTGCATCTAGTGGTTTAATATTTTGCATCCCTACAGATTAACATATGATTGTTAATTCTATCTACACAAGTAGAATTGAGGGCAGACATACAACATACTCCCTATCCACTAGAAAGCATTCTACAGCTACCACTTGGTCATGCAGTATGGTTCCTATACAGACTAAGGATATTTATGAACCAATCTGATGACATCTCACACAAGACACTGCAAAAACTTTAATTCATGCACTCATCTCCCACATAGACTATTGTAATTCCCTCCTTACTGGTCTTCCCAAAAATCAGACTCTGGTCCCTACAATCTATTTTGCACACAACCACTAGATTGTTTTTCCTTGCAAATAGTTTTATGCCTGCTGGGCCATGCTGTCAGTCTCTACATTGGTTCCCTGTTTTTCAATGAAGCCAATATAAACTTCTACTAACATACAAGGCCATAAAAAAAAATGGCAGACATACATCTCCACTTCTCTCAAAATATCTCCCAACACAGACATCTCCGTTCTGCAAAAGATCCACACCTCTTCCACTCTCATAACTTCCTCCCATTCTCAGTTGCAGGACTTTTTTTGGGCTGCACCCACCTTATGGAATTCACTCCATCGCACAAGACTCTCCTCTAGTCGTCTTCAAACGTTCTCTGAAAAAACCCACCTCTTCAGACAAGCTTATAATATTCTTCTACAACCCTCTTAATCTCCCTAGGTTACCCCATTATCGCCCTCTACACAGCTAACACAACCCAACCCCACCCCCCCTGACCAACAGTTGTACAACCGAGCATACAGCCCACTAAATACTTTTTAGCCTTTGCATTCTAGCTGGACAAGTATTCAATACGATGCAGCACTTACCCTTGTGTATCAAACCATTGTCCCATAGATTGTAAGCAGAGCCCTCTTGCCTCTCTGCCTGTATGTATTACCCAGTTTTGTTTTATTACTGTTTGTTCCCAATTGTAAAGCCCTATGGAATCTGCTGGCACTATATAAATAAATGTCGATGACGGCACTGACCGCCATGAGGGAACCATAGCAGAATGCCATCAGGAAGTGGTTTTTTTTTTTGGTTTTTTAATGCAGCGCTTAACTGTATAGTTGTATCACTTGAATTTTTCGTCTCTTACTCAGTGGTTAAAGATCTCTGCTCCTGTTAATCAGCACAGTCCTGCAACTGGAGTTAGGCAACAGCCATGATCCCAAAGCAATACATCAAGTACAAGAAAGTTAACAGGGGCTTATACCAAGGAGAATATGTTCCTACTATTTTGTACAGATCACATCGGTCACTGCTACCATAAAAAATGAGCACACAGCACAGTATGAATTTACATGGATGATTTATTCAGCAAAAATTCTCCCACTGGAGTCCAGATGTTCAAAAAATTAAACCCGTTTACAAAGGCTCATGCAGATAAGTCCAAGAATTAGCACCCGACAGCCAATGCAAAAAAAATAAAAAAAGTTATATATGATCATCAATGCATTGGTTTTGGTCAGAAAGGCACAGTTGCTGGGATATGGCTGTCTAATGTTAGGATCTTGGCAATCTTCTTTGTCAAGCATTTCAGTCCATACATCTGAAATGTATCAACTGCTAGCGCAATAAACCAGTGTAAAAATAGAGATTTGGTTCTGAATAGAATTAACATTCATATCTGAAGCATCAGAAGGGAAGTTTAGAAGTGTAATCTTGATAGGACTGAATATTCAAAGGATCCACTTGATGCATGCACTTTACATTCCTCTAGTTATTCAATGACGAAGAGCAAAAATACGTGACTAATTAGATTTAGTGTGTAAAACCCAAGTATAATTATTTCTTCCTTGCCATCAAGCAGAATGGATCGCTGTTAAATCTTTATTTTGGTTGTGCAGTGTATCGCAGGTATTTTTTACCAGAAGGCAGATCTTTGGTGAAAACGCCACAAGTGAAGATTTTACTAGCCTCTGCCTCAGGAACATTTGGTGGAACCATTACTCTGTCACCAAGCTATTTAGAGGAGAAAAATAAATAGGCATCAGCAACTAAAATTCCAGTACAATGACAGTTACCTTACACAACATTGAAGCTGGAAACAAGGAATTTCTGCGCCACAGCTTGGGAAGTGCTATGTTAGTTAACCTTTTCATAAAGTAGTTTATACCTTCATCACCAGTTTAAAATGATGTGGCATAAACTATAAGAAAAACAAAAACTTTATATCCCAGTGTCTTTCACCACACCAAAACCCATTTATAGCACAATGGAACAATTTAAGATTAGACCAGGGTTTCCCAAACCCAGTCCTCAGGGCTCCCTAACAGTGCAGGTTTTCTGGATCCCATGTGACATAATTAGGACCACCTGTGGATCTGTTACAATGTGTCAGTCAGTAATGAATACACCTGTGCTCCAGCAAGGAGATATGGAAAATCTGCACTGTTAGGGAGCCCTGAGGACTGGGTTTGGGAAACCCTGGATTAGACGGAAAGAAAAAAAAAAAAAGTTTCCACACAGATATGTTTACAAAAATGTACCACCAGAACAAGAAACTGCAATGACTAAATAGGGTCTTCCCACTTTTATACCCCCTACTTAAGTCATTCCTGCCACGCATTGCAAATTTTACAGAGGAATTGTCCAAATTGGAGAGCTGGTTCCTAGTATGTGCTACATGTGAGGGGGGAGGACTTAAGAAAGGGTTTCCCCAAAGTGAAGAACTCCTTTAACAAGTAAGTTCTTCTCTTTTTTATGATCCATAGATTCAAGTGGAACAGTATGCAAGTTATGAGTAATGTGACAATTGCTCATCTTAACCCAAAGAATAGTTTGCAGGTGAAGATTTTATTTATTGTATGTGCATATTCTTGGGAGTGCCAAGGTTTTCGTCTAGAGATTTGCAAAAAGACAAAGCCAAAAACATTCCTTAGTTCCTCCCATTCCCCACCAGTATTTTCTATTTCATTTTGGGCCAATATCCACCAATCTAGAATTGCCAGTATCACACCTTCCAGTCGACAGGAGTTGCAACGTTGTGGGTCGACGTCAACTGGAGGGAGTCCACTACCCTTAAGATCTCATCGAAATTTCTACCGGTGGTTGCTGGATACAATATTGACAACTTCATTTTCTTATCTGGGCCAATAATGAACACCTGAGACAAAAAAAGATTATTCATTAAATATCTTACCGTGTGGTCTTAAATTAACAAAAAACATGTACATTTAGTGGCTCATGCATCTCAGATACTCACACATCGTGCAGTGACTGGCATCCCTTCATTGTCCTTCTCATCAGGATCCAGCATACCTAGTTTCACAGCAAGATCCCGTTTGGGATCTGCAATAATCGGGAAGGGTAGAGTTTCTTTGGGTTCATCACAGTTGTATGCATTTATGTCCTGCAAGAGATAATCCATTTTATACAGAGCAAGTTATGTTTACTATAACTATATACTTCACTGCCCTCTTCATAGTGAATGGATGGTGAAAGGAGTATGTGGATGCTCGCCATTTGCTGTAACAGCAAGTGTGCACAGAATATTCTTGTATACGGCACTTGCTTCATCACTATAGCTCTGGCTGGAGTCTGCAGCGGTCGCCATTAGGTTAGATTAAAAGAGGGATACTTCGATAAGTAGGGAATTGTGTTGCTTTATTAAAATGGACCTAAGGGTTGTTTTAATGTATTCCCACCCATTTCCATTACAAACAACTATACTCTCCACTTGAACTCTGTTCATAAGGAATCTGATCAGACAAAGTCACATTTTCTCTGACATCAATGGCAATGCCCATTGCTTTGAATACACTAGTATGTAGTCTGCTTAAACCATTTATGCTTAGTAAGACTACAAGTAGTAACACAAGCTCCGGATCTCCACTGGCAAAGTGTGATGCAAGAGAACCCAACCCACCTATGTATCTAAAGTGATCAGATGAATACTAAAACACATTAGATATATTGCTTTTGTGTATTACACGGTTTTTGGTTTAAGCCAGTATCTCCCAAACCCAGTCCTCAGGGACCCCTAACAATGTATGTTTTCCATATCTTTGCTGGAGCACAGGTGTATTCATTACTGACCCAACTCATTTTGAAAGATCTACAAGTGGTAGTAATTGTTTTACTTGTGACCTGGAAAACCTGCACTGTTGGTGGTCCCGGAGGACTGGGTTTGGGAAACACTGCTCTAAACAGTTTCCTCCACTCACCAATTCTCAAAATCCCTCTCTCAACCCTGCTACTCCAAGTACTACCTAAAAGCTCTTGTTTGCCTCCAAACTACTTGAGTGCCCCCTCCATTCCAAAATTTTTAAATCAAACAAATCGATCACATGGATGGATGATTTTTCAGTGGGCCCATGCCAATAAGAATCAAGTGCTTGGTTGATTTTAATCAAAGCTACGTTTTTATCTTCAGAAGTCAGAACATATTCAGTGACCTAGGGATCATTGATTCTAGGCCAGCACACCGCAACTGTTCACATTACAGTACCAGGAATAATTATTCTGCATCTTATACAGTGTGAATGCAGGAAGCACAGTGAACTCTGGAATCAGATATTCTGGTCACTGTGCATGTTACAAATATCAAACATGGTCAACTATATTGTGGACTAAAAAAAATAGCTCATAAGACCGCAGTTCTTTGCAGCATACTATATAAGCAGCTCTTAATAATAATAAAAATTATAGTTAAACATTCACACCTACTTTACATGGGTAACCTTGTGCCATCACTTATTTAATTTATACACATTTAGTTGAGCATCTCAACATGGGAAACCCAAAGATAACATGACTTCCTGTGTTATAATACAACTGTACAAACATTCTAATGCAAGGACCTGTGAAAAATACACTTTCACAGGCCACTGCCTACCGTCCTCTCATATCTGGTGCCTCCTAGTTTCTAATTCAAACTATTATTCCTGCTTTGCCAATACACTACTGAAAGCCAAATATTTACCTTGCTCCAGCCAAGATGGTCAGGCACAGAGTCTATGGATAGGGCTATCATACGAACATTGCGTTTCTTAAATTCTGGCGCTAGTTTTACTGCCCGTCCCAGCTCTGTGGTGCACACTGGTGTATAATCCCTCGGATGTGAAAAAAGGACTCCCCATCTGAAAAGAAAGATGTGCAGCATGTTAAATACAGGTAACTTTCAGCTGATACACAAGTTATATCTGCCCAGGCTGTTTAACTGCTAGACCTTTACAGATACAGTAACTATAATTACAGAAACATTATAAAAATGACAAAATTCGTGTGATCCAGACATACCCAAGCACTACAGATGTTAACATAGCGAAACCAGTTAAGATCATTGCAAAAGCCAAGATCTAGTATCAATGTTGCCTGGAGAATCCAGAACTTAGCGTTGTTCAGGAAAAGCATAAGACTATTCATACTGCTGTTAATTGGGGAGCAAAAAAAAAAAAAAGAAAAAAAACCCATAGAATTATATATCTATAGTCTCCCTTTAAAATGAAGGGTTGCGTGTGGCAGCAGTGAGTGACTGAATCGAAGCGACCTCTATATGCATATAGAGAGGCTATACAAGAAGCCTTGTTTGGTGGTGTGTAGGATTCTTCTTCTTGCCCACTTAACACTTTCTATGATGCCATTTTACAACTAATCATTTTTCTCATACATATCTGCACTGTAAGCCATTTCAGGCACAGTTTACATAGTCTAACTGAATAAGATTACATATTTTGTTTTTGCAATCAAGGAAGACAAAGTGACAGTCAACTTCTTGGAACATTTAGCAAGAGACTTGTCCTAATCCCACAGCAACAAATGTCTTGTTTTCAGAGAGGAGCCAAATTACTATAGAAACATTGCTATGAAAATAGGTCATGGGAAAAAAAAAAAAAAAAAAAAAAAAAAAAGGGGGGGGGGGGGGGGGAGAGGTGGGTCAAGGAGGTGTAGTCTTTAAAGTATATTGCATGTACTCACTGCAAGAATAATTTTTGAACATAACCAGGCAACAAACTACACTGCATATAATTGTCTTCACAACATAATTTGTTACAATAACAACAAGTCTATGGCAAACAATTAAGTTATTAGCATTAATACATTCTAGGATCACAATAAAATGGTTAAATTATTGCTTGAACTCCAAAAAGGCCTTTTAACCACAGCGCTGCGGAATTAGCGGCACTATATAAATAAATGGTAATAAACTTAAAGTTGTTTTGCTGTGATCAGAATCTTTTTTTAAAAAACAAACAAACAAACAACTACATGCCCCATAATGTTTTTTTCTCTATTCCTTTAGATTTCTAATAGTTATGCAGCTCTAAGTTTTCTGCCTTTTAAAGCATGATATAAAGTAAAGTTCATCAAGGTTCCCTGGTGTCTATTACTCAAGTTTAATAATAAACCAAGGGTTGACCAAGTATTTTTGTAGAAAGTGTACATGTAAAGTATTATGTCACAAAATTAAATAGCTCATAATAGTCTGTGGATGTTTAGGGGCACATAGGAACACAAACAGGGAAGGGTTGATGTCCAGTTTGCAAGTTAGACAGCATGCAATATACCAGTCAATATATAATCAGTTTGTCATGTATGCTATGCATGGGACAATGACAAACTTCTGATAACCAGAGAGGGAATAGCGTTTTTAACCTCTTCAATGTCTCATAATTTGACTGGTATAACCTTATCCCCCCCAAGTAGGTTTCATTTTTGACATTTTGTTTGGTAACATTCAAGTAGAGGACTATTACTACTGTGTGCCATCCTGAGGAATCACCCAGGATGCCAAACATGGGACCTTTAATCATATTCTTTTGCATCATATCTACTGCTGGATGTTAATTTGTGTTTAGGAGGTCCATTCCAAAAAAAAAAAACAAAAAAAAAACCAAACACATTTTTAGTAGTACTTGAGAAACGAAGATAGCTGGGCACACCTACTACAGCAGTTAGCCAGGTATTTGCAAACAATAAAACTGCCAGTTTTTTAATGCATAGATCAGGGTTTCCCCAAACCCAGTCCTCATGGCTCCCTAACAGTGCAGGTTTTCCATATCTCCTTGCTGGAGCACAGGTGTATTCATTACTGACTGACACTTTGTAACAGATCCACAGGTGGTACTAATTATGTCACATGTGATCCAGAAAACCTGCACTGTTGGGGGAACCCCAAGGACTGGGTTTGGGAAACCCTGGATCTATGCCATAGATCCATTTTATTAGCCAATATTTTGGCATTACTTGACTTAATCAAAGGGGAACCAGTGTCATTTTTTTTGGGAATGTAGGCTACGTGTGTGTGGTGCATCTGTGTCAAAAGGAACAGTGATTTCTAGACCAGATACTAAGCTGGGTACACACCTGTGCAATCTTACTTCAAATGATATTTCTGTAAGAACCGAGTCCAGATTAGCATGCCAATTCATGCGTACTCACCTATACAATTTACCTTCAGAGCTCTGATCTTCATTCTACACTGCAGGTCATGTGTGTGTACACACTTACCCGTTTGTCAGACATCATTCTATCATAGATCATAATTTTTAGGAAGTTGAGAAAGCCAAATAAATGGATGAAATATGTTTTGGTACTATAAAATATGATCATGGGAGCATACACTCTTGTAATATTTCAACAAACAGCAGTGAATTGTGTGATCATCACAATAATTACATAGATATGTGCTCGGCTCACAAAACAAACAATTTTAACTTGGTTATAACACATGGCACATTACATGCGATATACCACAAATAGTAAAAATATAACTGTCCAAATGTAATTACTTTGGTTACTAGTTATTTGAGAACTGTCACATGATGTAAACAATTAAAGTTACTTACTGAATTTAGCATAATTATTTCACTTAAATGCATGTTGGGTATGTGTATAAAGCATTCACAGCAGGATAGTTTATTAAGTACATTGGTTAATCCACAGTCATATAAATGTGACCAATTATAATTCTAATTTTTTGAAACAAGCTTCCATGATGAAATCGAGATCTTTCTCCCAGTCTCAAAAGAATTAAGCTTGCTATAAAGACATTGAAACATGAACAGTTTGGGTTTGGCTCAAATCTCCCTTATTAAGCAATAAACGTCACTGCTCTGATAAAGACTGTTCTAGATAGTTTAAACTAAAAGCACTAAAAGCAAACAGTATAAACCAGGAAGTAGAAATTAGCCAGTTAACACTTGAACTTGATTGTGCGCATGAACCATAGTACAATGCGAGGTCAAATAGTTACAAGCTTTTGTGCTTAACATAATACGATATGAAGACCGATTTTGATGCTACATATGGAGTGTAAGTAAAAGGTCAGACAGGTGCGGGATAACAGTATATAGACTCTTAGCTCTATAGTAACTAGAAGGCCACCTGCGAATATAAAGATCGCGGAATAACAAGATTACATCCCCACAGTCTCGCAATAGACAATAACGGTGAAACAAACGTGTCAAGTAGTAACTTATAAGAACTCACGTGTCTCCGAGGAACTCATGGAATCTGATCTTGCCGAATGTAGTCTCGGCCTCGAAATCCGGGAACATGTCACCAAGCAATAACCCGGGCATGACTGCTGCTGTCAGAAGACCACAAACTGCTGTACGTATGCAAGAGCGCTGTCTGGATTAAAGAGGGACTGTAGTGGGCGTGGCGGCCATGTGTGGGCGAGGCCCTGCATAGACGGGCGGTGGATGGGCGTGGTTATGCGGAAAAGGGCGGAGTTATAACGATAATCTGTGAGCGGCGGAAGGCTGGTGGTTGCTACGCAATTGTGTGTGGGACAATCCTGAGCATTAGTAATTCATTGGCTGACGTCAGTGATTTTGATGCTTAAGTAAGGAGGGTTACTAACGTAATTTGAAGCGCAAATTGAGAGTTGCCAAATATCCTTGATGTCCAGAAAGTCATTTATCAGAGGAAAATGCACCGTAATAGTATACCTGCAGGAGATATAACCTCTGCATGACCACAATAATGTTTGTGCTACCTTTCCAGGAACAGGGCCGTAACTAGGGTTTGCAACAGGGGCGACCGCCAACGGCGCAGCGCTGAAGGGGGGCGCAATTTAGGATTATTTTAAGTACATTTGGTTAAAATTGAGTGCTAAGGGGGCAGCATTTGTCTTTCTCGCCCCAGATGCTAGAATTCTAAGTTACGGCTCTGGGAATAACAATTAAGTAAATTGCATACTGGTTTTTTAGATGACATGGATTTTTAACCTGATATCACAAAGAATGGATTAAATATGTTTTATGTGCATTACATAAATCTTGAAATTGTAACTTTTATGGAAATTGCTTTTACCCCAAACATTTTTTTTTTTTGTCAAATCTCTTTTTTATTGAAAATTTAAACAGCCTTTACAAACATCTCTGCTTTGCATTGAACGATGCATTAAAGGTATTAAAAATATTACAGAGAGATACAAATACACATACAACAGCGGCGCACGGAGGATTGTCGGGGGGGGACTGCCGACCCAAAAAAAAAAAAAAAACAGAGAGAGAAGCTCCGTTTCGCCAGCGCTGTCCTATATAGCAGCCGCGGCGCTGTCTAAGAAGCGTCTGCTGTATAGGACAGTGGCCACTTAGCGCGGGGGGGGGGGGGTTTCTAGAGACTCGGAAACCCCCCCTGCGTGCGCCATTGTACAAGGTGGGACAATAGTCCAGCATATGAAATAAAGTACCATTTAGTATTCAATAATACAGCATGTAGGGATGGGGGAAAGACAAGGAGGGACAAAGTGGGAAGGAAAGGCAAAGCTGAGAGGAGGGAGGGGGGGGGGGGGGCTAGAAGGGTTCATTTATTCCACTGAGAATATGGTGGTGAATCCTTAAATTAAAGCCACTCAAACCATATATAGTAATATACCCCAAACATTTTAATTCAAAGTTCCACTGGTCATGGACAGGGGCGGATCTAGAAAAGTACTGTACCCGGGGCGATTTAGGGGGGGGGGGGGGGGGGGCGATTTAGGCCCCGCCCCTTTCTAAAATCTTAGGCTGCCGACGGCTGCACACTATGTGCAGGTTCGTCCAGCCGTGACAGGCAGGGACAGTGTGCTGCCCGGCTGCTCTGATTGTGTTTTAAACACAGTCAGAGCAGCCGGGCAGCACACTGTCCCTGCCTGTCACGGCTGGACGGACCTGCACATACTGTGCAGCCGTCGGCAGCAAGTGTCTGCTAGGGGGGGGGCGATCGCCCCATCGCCCCCCCCCCCTGGTTCCGCCCGCCACTAGTCATGGCCTGCGTCCCAACATTTTAAGGGGTCTCATGGATACACAGAAGATGAATAAGGATTGTTCTCTTATATGTTCTCGTGATGTATGTGAATTAATTATACATATAGGGGCATATTCAATTGACCGCGGGATCGCCGAAAACCCTGCGCTCAAAAAATATTGCCGTTAATACGGTAATATCTCGCTGGATTTCAGCTCGCAGCTCCCTGAGCTGCGAGCTGAAATCCAGCGAGTAAATTACCGTATTTACGCGCAGGATTACCGTATTAACGGTAATATTTTTCGAGCGCTGGGTTTTCGGCGATCCCGCCGTCAATTGAATACCCCCCATAGAACGCAAAATTATGACTAAATATGGTGTAGTATTATATTAAAAATTAAACTGTGCTCCACCACAAGAGAAGACCACAGTGTTCCCAACAGAGATGAATAATTATTCCTCCAATTCATACAAATGAAAAGGATGATCACACTCTTCAAACAAGTGTAATGTGCTAAAAACTTTTTTCAATAATATGTTTACAAGAGGTATTCTTTCGTACTTGCATTGTATACATTCTCTGATTTGTCCCAAAATCCAAATGTGAGCATGTAAGGATAGTCAAATGTCCACTCCCATCATGGCGATGTATAAAAGAAATGGAAAGTTTTTTAGTGTACTAACATTTTAATCAACAATTAAAACATAGATTTTGCATACATTAAAAGTTTAAAAACACCCTTTTATAAGGGATGGTACCTCTACCGGAATTCAAAGGCGTGCAAAGGAGATATGGATTTTTCAGATGTTACAAACAGTCCCTTCTCAAAAATATTTTTGCTTTGAAAAAGACTCCAGTAATGAGTGGAAACATGTTGGATAATATTTAATTTGGACCCCTATTCTGGTCGGATTTACCCATTGGAGAAGGGACTGATATGTGTGAAGGAGGCCAAAGAGGCGCTAATATGTGTGAAGGAGTGCAGAGAAGAGGGCTAATATGTGTGAAGGAGGGCAGATAGGGGGTTGATATGTGTGAAGGAGAGCAGATATGGGGTTGATATGTGTGAAGGAGGGCAGAGAAGTGGGCTGATATGTATGAAGGAGGGCAGATGGAGGGTTGATATGTGTGAAGGAGGGCAGTGGGGGGGATTGATATGTGTGAAGTTGCGCATATAGGGGGTTGATATGTGTGAAGGAGGGCAGAGAAGAGAGCTGATATGTGTGAAGGAGGGTAGAGAAGGGGGTTGATATGTGTGAAGTAGGGCAGAGGAGGGTGGCTGCTATAATATGTGAGGGAATAGGGGTGGCCTTAATATATTGTGTGATATTAGGGAAGGGAGGGAGTTTTCTTAATAGTACATGGGTGGGAGGTAGGCTATTAATTTAATGGGTGCTATTTTATTTGTGGGGTGGTGGGGAAATGTAATTTATTGGTAGGGCTATTTAATTCTGGGGTCTATTAAATTAAGATGAGGTGACAGGACCTTTACTTTAATGCTGGGGTGGTTTGGGGCTATTAATTGAATGTTGAGTTTGGGAAGGAGGGCTATTTATTAAATGTGAATACTATTTTTGTAATGCCAGGGATGGTTGTGGGAAATGGTTATAGTAAACGTAGATGCTATTAATTTATTGCTGGGGCTGTTTGGAGGGAGGGAAATAGGTTTATTTATTAAACGGGAATACTATTACTTTAATGTTGGGGTTGGTTGGAGAGAAATAGGTCTGTTTATTAAATGTGTATATTATTAATTTAATGTCAGGGCTGGTTGGAGGGAAAAAGATCTATTTATCAAATGTGAGTACTATTATTTTAATGATGGGGCTGGAGAGAGGCCAGTTTATTAAATGTGGGTACTACTGATTTAATGCCGGGGATGGTTGGAGTTTTCTAAATTTCATGTAACCATTTTTTTTTTCAAATAGGGACCAGACAAGTAGCAACTGATCTAAAGAAACCAGCAGCCACAGGTGGTGAAAGTGACAAGAACAGGTAGGAGAGAACAGGAGAGTCTGCCAACTGTCCTGAAGCTGGTGGGGAAGTCCCGAATTTGGGTGACTGTCTCGCTTAGTCAGGATATAGTCCGACAACAAGGACATTGTACTGCTCGTGAAGGCAGAGCTGCATGAACTTAACAGTAGTGCACACAGTTTTGCCTGTGTATTTGTCTAATATGTATCTAAAATGATAACCCCTGTCTTATGTGCCTGGGCCCCCCAGAGCTTTATTTCAGCTCTGGTGATACTTTAGTGGTTGTTGTATTGATTCCATTGCCTGCCTTCTACCTTGCTCTGGTTGCATTCTGAGATCACTTTGTTGAACATATGGCCAGGCCCCCAGTGCACTGATAATATCATTAATCCTTCCTTCTTTGCACTTACTACATCACCAGCAAACCCTTGGAATAGCTCTGCCCTTCACTTATGCCATAGTCTGCCAACCCTCCCTGCATTGTTATTAATTCAAACACCCCCAATCACTGCGCACATTTAGGGCTCATACACAATTGTTACAAAAGAATTGTTTTCTTACAGATGCTTGAAGCATTTCACCTTTGTGGTGATCGTACTAGATAGCCATTTATTATAAGGATTATTTTTAATGCATTTTTGTTTAAACACACAGTACACATTTTTATATATTAAAGAGAGAGCTTTGTATCTCATGACGTCAGGGAGGTGCTTATATGCTGCACTATGTTTTGTAATAGTTAAACGTATTAAACAAAGTCAGATATGTTTCCATGAAGGGAATATTGGAAGGATGTGTTAGTCATACTTGCCAACTCTCCTGGAATGCCCGGGAGACTCCGGAATAGCTGACAATTCTCCAGCATCATTTGAAGCCTCCATGATGCGATTCTCAGGGAATAGCATCATTTTGGCTCACACCCCTGTGCTAAAATGATGCGTTTCTGTAATTACATCACAGGGGGCGGGGCCAAAATAGCAGGATTCACGGAGCCCCATCCCCTCACGCCCACCTGTCACGGTTTGGTATTCTGGACTCTTGGATCCGCCCAACAGATGTTACCCTGAGCAGGGTGCGGAGTCTAACGGGCGAAAGGTCTTCACCAGCGGTCACCGCAAGGTGACTTGAATTTAGCGACGTTCGCCCGCAGGTCGCGGTCCCTACCAGGGGTGTTGGGCAGGGTCCCAGGGGAGTGATAGTGACTGGTGTAACGTAGGCACACTGGTGATTTAAGTTCTACACCCAGACAGCGGATAGAAAACAGATGCAGGATGAAAAGTACAATCAGCAATTTAATGATGACTGAATGATCAACAGAACAGTCTTAGTATATTGATACAAGGAACGTAGGAACAAGGGGCCTGATTCATTAAGGATCTCAAATGAAGAGGATACTCATTTCAGTCTCCTGGACAAAAACCATGTTACAATGGAAGGGGTGCAAATAAGTGTTCTGTTTTACACATAAGTTAAATACTGCCTGTTTTTTCATGTAACACACAAATATTTGATAGCTTATTTGTACACTGAAATTTAAAGTTGATATTTGTGTGTTACATGAAAAAACAGTCACTGTAGTGAGGCAGAAATTTTGAAAGGTAATTTGTCATACCTAGAAATCGCTGCAAACTCAGCTTATCTGTTGGGTTGGGCATTTGCTGGATGGCCTGTGTCTTGGCTGGATCCGGCTTGACACCCTCTGAGGTTAGAAGGTGGCCAACATATGGGACCTCAGTAACTCTGAAACGACACTTGTCAGGGTTTAACTGCATGTTGATTTCATGAATCCTGTGGAGGACTTTGCGGAGGCGCATGCCAGGTTTCTCCTTGGTTCAACCCCACACGAGGATGTCATCAATGATGATTTCACAAGGGTATCCCTCACAGAGGTGTTCCATGATGCGTTGAACACTTCACTGCTACTACAGATGCCATAGGGCATTCGGAGGAATGCATGTCTGCCCAGAGGTGTCATAAATGTAGTGAGTAAGGATGTCCAATGTGATCTGCCAGAACCCACACTTGTCATCCAGAGTGGTCAATATCTTTGCATTTGGCATGTCAGCAATGACTTGCTCCATGGTTCTGAGGGGGTGATGCGGTCTCATCAGAGCTTTATTCAGATGTACAGGGTCAATGCAGATGCGTACTGAACCATCTTTTTTAACTGTAGCCGACTCCCATGGAGTGGCTTTTACCACTGGAGCAATGATACCTAATGCTGTCATACGAATTATTTCCACTATCACCTTATCTTTCATAGCCAAAGGCACCTTCCTGGGAGCACATACTGTAGGTGGAACAGTCTCATCAAGACGCATGTGATATGTGACAGGGAGTTTTCTAATGGTCTTACAATCGAACAGATCAGCAAAGTCTCTTAGTTCTGGAATGTCCTTTTGCAGCACGTGCACATCAGCACTTAACGTTATAAACCCTAGTTTTATACTGTCCGGCATACCTAGCAAAGGTTTGACATTACTATCCACAATATGAAACTGCAACAGGACACCTGTGGACTGAAACGTGGCCATACCCACAGTCTTGATTATCTGGCCACCGTAAACAACTAGATTCACTGTCTGAGAACAGTCAATATGTGTCTTGGAGTTTGTGCGCTGGAGGAGTTCATGTGATGAGACATTGCATTTGGTGCCAGTGTCAATTTTAATTTTGAGAGCATTATTTGTCTCCTTATCAACTATGGTAGTAAATATTTCACTCTTTTCAGCCCTGAGGTTAACAGTCTCACAGTGCAGACCAGTCAGGATTGTTTTCTGGCGGTGTATGTATGGACTCGTATGGAGTCCTGTATGTAACTGTATGGACTTGGTGCAACGGGCTGCTGGAACGTGCACTGTAGTGTTGTCTGTCATCATCTTTGAGCTTGCACCTGCGCTAGCGAGCAAAGTGATTTTGTTTACCAAAGGCATTGCAGCGTTTATTGAAAGTAGCACATTTGTGACATTCATAGGAATGGCGACCGTCGCAATTCACACAGTGTGTTTGTTGCTGCTTGTGTTGCTGCAGGTCACATATATCAGACTCTTTTTTTCAACTTGATTGCACTTTTGCAGGACTCCTCATGTAACATGCATATGGAGATGCGTACAAGTGATATCACCATAACTCCCACACACTATTCTGTCCCTGATAGGTCACTACATTCACATTTCCTTGCTAATGGTTTCAGCAGCATATGCTTTCCGAGGGGCTCTGCACAGCAGTGTTAAATGCATGTCTGTCAATTATGACATTTTTCACTGGTAAGCATATCTTATCACATTTTTTATTACTGCGTCTGGGTCCTCCTGATCCTCCCCCTCTGAATAGACAAAAATGTCAGCTTTATCTACAGCTTCAGCATCAGCTAAATTGAGCAGGGTGTATATCTGTACCTTTTTTGATTTGTCTGAGAGTCCAGCACAGCAGTATACATGCCATTCCTTCTTAAATTTGAGCCATACGTCCGCGATGGCGTTGTCAAAAACAAGTGGATCTGTGTGTCAGAGACCTTGTGCCATCACAGCCAACCTTCTGACACCATATAGAATTGTCTGAGTTCAAATCAAAAGCAGAGGCTGGAGAGTTGTGAAAACATGTCTTTACTGTGTGGTATATACTGAGAACTGAAGATGGCTGCCAGGTATTTCCCATCAGCCAGCACTTCCTGAATGGCAAGTGGATGGCAGTGATGTCACTTCCACCAAACACACACAGCATACATCAACACACTGGGGCATATTCAATTAGCTTTTTGATTCGCGGTAACGCGCGTTGCCGCGAAAAGTGCGCGTTCTTGCGGGTATTACGGTACCGCATTAACGCGGATTTTCGTTCGCAACCCTATGGGATGCGAACGAAAATCCACGTTATTGCGGTACCGTGTATTAAGTTTCGCGGCTGTTCCGGCGCGTTACCGCGAATCTAAAAGCTAATTGAATATGCCCCTCTGTGTCTTAAGACATCACATCTAGGTTTTCGTGAATGCTACTACAACCAAATCTTCTAAATCCTGGCTACTTTTGTGTTAGCCCCACCTACCATTGTTTTTGTCACGCCCACATGAGGCCACTTCAATAATTTTTTCCAGGGCCACTTTAAGTTCCCATTCCGCCCCTGGTCCTATTAATCACTGCTCGGCTTTTTTAGTCACCAGTCGTTTAAACTGCCTTTTGGTCAATTGGTAATGTCTAAATTGTCTGGTCCCCAACTGCACTTTGTATTTGCTTTTTATAGGAAGGGCTCTAAGGGGAGATTGTCTACTACAGGTAATGTCTTAACTGCATGTGGCTCTCCAGCTATTGTGGTACGAGTCCCAGCATATTCTAATTATATTGCCCACTCAATTTCAGTTGAACTTAATAAGCCCAACAAGTTGTAAAGAATGGACTATAGATGTGTTAAAAAGAATTTTGGAGCCCACCCAGTGGCTACTTAGTTTGGCAAAATTACCACATTTGCAGTGTACTCCGTAATGTAATGGCATAAATACAGAGTTTGACATAAACAATAATTCGATTATAATTGGAAGTTATGAAATCTGGGATTATTTTAGCAATGGTTGGGAGAGGACAATGTCCATGTTCTGTAGTGTGAAATGTGGTAGCTCTAGGGTAACAATATCAATGTTAAAAATATTTTGCACTGATTTATTTCCACTCTTAAGTTTTAGGACCAGGCTGGAAATGCAGCAAGAACTGGTTTAATGTAGCATTTACACAAAATTTGCTATTTGATCTATTTGACATCTTGGATGATCTTAAGCAAAGTGTTTTGGAAATAGTAATTGGATTGTGTGACATACTCTAACTATAATTATTATTATAATAATTACTTTGTATGCTTTCAGTCTGTCTAAAATATATTCATCACCAGAAAGAGAGTCCATATATGGGAGCAAACTCTTACTAGTTATATTCAGCGCTGCGGAATCAGTGGCGCTATATAAATAAATGGTGATGATGATACTTTAGTAGTGAAATATGTTAGCCTGTCTATGTGCACTGGAATATATTTGTATTATTTATGTTTAGGTAGTCCATCCTTGGTAGCAGTGTATATTTTTTATATATATATATATATATATATATATATATATATATATATATATATATATATATGTATGACCATATATTAGAAGGGATGGAGAGCAGCCAGAAGTGTATAAAAATGATAGCCTCGTCCCTTGCATGCTGGTTATGGTCACTCTGATGGGGTGTTGTGGAAACCACCCTGTAGAAATCCTGTGTTTGCCCCTGTTTTCCTCCTGCCAGGTACCGGTCGCTTAAACTGTTTTATAGCTGCAGCATCTCTGCTCCTGGCCCGGCTTTCTCTCTACTAGTGAGCATCAATGCAACGAAAACAGTAGATGAGATAAAGAAATCACAAGGATTTTCTAGTCACTGGACTCCTGAACAGAAGATAAGATTTACATCTTGCATATTGTTTAATGTAACCGGGTATTTTCTGTTCTGTTTTGAGTCTAGACTTCAGTGGATCCCAAACTTTCTCAGTTCGAGGCACCCTTAGGGTCTTCATAATTTTGTCAAGGCGCCCCTAAGTCAAAATAGTTACCAAGTAGTCCCCCGCCTTTCTTACCCAGCTTAACACCGACCCGGCACCCATGTGTGATTGCCGCAGCACTCCAGGGAGTCATGGCACACAGTTTGAGAACCGCTGGTCTAGAGAGAAGAAGTATGAGAGAGGCCATTAAGCCGAAGGAGTTTAAAAACATGTGTTGTGAGCTAATAATGTTACTTACCATTAGGGGTTAAGTCTGTGATGGAATCAGCCAATTGGGATGAGGTGGGAGTGGTCGTGGAAAGAATATATCCAGCAGTGGAGGAGGAGAGAGCTTCCTGTTCCTGGATCCGGATACCAAGCAGCAGCAGGCTGAGTATCGCTGTCCCGTGTTGTAGTTTGTATTTTTGTTTTTGTTTTTGTTGTTTTCTTTATTGTCCTCTCTCATACTTTTTATTGTTGTTGTGCCTGCTTCTATATTTACTCTATGGTCTCTCCTCTCTTTAACCTGTCTTAGCTTTTCCCCCTATTTTCTCCGCTGTCTATTTACTGCTCCCATGGCTTTGTCCCGTCCCAGGCGCTCAAGGTCCATCCTCGCTAGGCTGGTGGGTTCTCCCCCTCCACGTGCGGCGTTGTCCGCTCCTTCTCCCCTACCTACCCTTCCTGTTATCCCCCCTTACTCTGCCCGGGGGCGGGCTAAGGTACCGGGTCTTCCCGGCGCTGACACGCTCGCTGAGAGAGCTGTGGTCGGGCGCAGATCACGTGGGCCGGCCGCCGCGAGGGGATCTCGCGGGGCTGGGCCGCGTCACGTGAGATGAGTCAGGGCTCCGGAGTGGGCAGCGATGCCGCTCGTGTCCGGAGCAGGCAGGCGGCAGAGGCGTACAGTCCCAGCGCAGGGAAGGGGATCTCCTTCCCCTGTCCCCGCGGCTGCAAGGCTTCCCCGGGGCGCAGTGTCCTTTTCCCCCTCCCTGGATGTAGATGAGCAGGTCGGGCAGAGGTCCCCTGTGGTTAGTGGGGGGTCTGCGGGTGGTTCTCCCACTATGGGTAGGGCTCAGCGCCGTGGGTTCCCATACAGGGGGTTGGGCCCCGTTATTTTTCATCCACTTCCCCCGGTGTCTCAACATATTGGGGTAGGGGAGTTAGGCAGCTTCCCTTCCTTTGTTCCTTCCCATCCATCTCCTTTAGACCTTTCTAGTCCCCGTGCACATATCATGGCTCAACAAGACATATTACCCCTTTTACCTGCCATGCACCGCAGGTCTTCCAGTAACCTCCCCCCCCCCTCCCTTTGCCTCAGTCCAGGGATATTCCTCCCTCGGGTGTCTCCCCCCTGCTCTTTTCCTTAGAATCCATTACCCAGGCTGGGGCGGCCATCTCATCCAGTCAGGCCCCGGGGTTACTGGGCCCAGCCCTGGTTTCCTTTTCCCCTGGGAACAAGGGGACGTATCAGCGTCAGGCCCCTGCCTCTGGTCCGGCCACCTACGGGTCCCTGCCATACCCCCCCAGGGATTTCAGGACCATGACAGAGGGAGGTAGTAGTTGGGCGGCCCCCTACCCTTTCTTATCGGGCCAATATATGCACGCCTATCCTAGACCTTCCTCTTATAATACGGCTGTTGTTTCTGGTAAGGATCCTCAGCCCCCACCCCCCTTAGAGCAGCAAAGTGACAGAAGCCGGGGTGACCCCCCGCTCGCTGGTTTCAGGGGTCATCACGGGGGGGCATCCTCGGTGGTTGCCCCAGCGGGGGTCCCGCCTCACACCCTGTACGATCTGCCTCCTGCAAACGCTAACGGGTTTTCTCATCCAGTTCCGCAGGTGCAGTTGTCTTCAATGGCAGCGGCAGCAGACGACAACCGGCTAGCGCATCTCGAGCAGCGGGGGGAGAAGTTGGAGCACGCAGGGGTGCAGCAAGGTGCTCAGCAGAGTGGAGCGGACAATGAGGGAGGAACGGGAGCGGTCCGACTGGAGGCACAGGGAGCGGATGGTGAGTATGAGTTTTCCACTGTATGTAATTCTTCTTTGTCGAGTACAACCATGGCAACTACGAGTGATGAGTCCACTTCGTCTTCTCCTAGACAGGGGCAGCGCAAGCTAGTAAAAATACTTAACGATCATTTTGGGGGTGGCAAGAGGAAACACAGGGATAGGTTAGGGGCTTCTTCCCTAGCACAGTCAGGAGGCCCGCTGGTTAAGTGTGAGAACACAGCGCTGAAGATTGGAGTAAGGCGCAGCGTCAGAGATAAGATCAAGCGGGGCTACTATGTGGATATATTCGAGTTAACAAAGGACACGGAAAGAGAGTTGGCGGCGGCATGTGCACGGGGGGAGTTGGTGAGGACGTGTATAGAAATTTTTCCAACTGGTTAACGGGATATTGTGTTTTTTCGGCCTGTTATTTGGAGACAAGACCAGACGCAATTATAGATGTCTGGAAGTACCTACATTTGATTAATGAGATGCATAGTTGTGAGCGTCCAGGGACCTGGAGGTTGTATGATAAGCTTTTTCGTGAGAAGGTGCATGGCCAACGTTATATGCCACTGGCCTTTAAAGATGTTGAAATCTGGATGAGGTTGAATAGAGCCCAAATGGGGGGGGTGCAAATGGGATACGGCCCCCCGCAGTTAACTAGGTTTCAGTTCGGGGGAGATGAGGGTCTCCCCAGTCATCAAGGAACCGGTGCTTTGCATTTAACAATTCCTCCTGCGGGAGGGGTGCCGATACAAACATGTTTGCTCCAATTGTAGGGGAAATCATCCTCTCAATGATTGCCCTAGGGGTACCGTTGGCATCGGTAGGGGTCGGGGAGGGCCAGGGGGTGCTGTCTAAGGCCGATTCTCCCATTAACTTCCCAATCCTCTGTAGATGGCTGGCGCTTTACCCGGATGCGGTGCCGGCCTCTTTCCTTAGGGAGAGTTTTCGCCACGGTTTTCGCCTCCCCATTGATAGTGGGGTGGCGGGTTCCGTCGCCAGGAACCTTCGCTCCGCGTATGTACACCCTGACATTCTGATGGAGAAAGTTGGAAAGGACATAGGCCTGGGTCGCATGTTGGGTCCTTTTTCATCCCCCCCATTCAAGGTTTAGTCATTTCCAAGGTCGGAATAGTGCCAAAAAAGACCACGGGTAAATTTAGATTAATTCAGCATCTATCTCACCCAGCGGGCAGGTCAGTGAATGATGCGATCGACCCAAAAATCAGCTCAGTAGTATATCAGTCCTTTGATGATGCTTTAACCATGGTGAGAGGGTTTGGCAAGGGAGCAAGAATGGCTAAATTGGACATAGAACCCGCATTTTGGCTCCTCCCTTTGCATCCCGAGGGCTTTAAATTTATGGGGTTGAAAATCCGAGACGAGTACTATGTGGATAGATGCCTGCCAATGGGTTGTTCAGTTTCATGCGCATACTTTGAGGCTTTTAGTTCCTTCCTTCACTGGTGTGTTGGGGCGGGGAAGGGACACTACGGCATAGCGCATTATCTGGATGACTTCCTGTTTATAGGCCCAGCTAACTCCACTTGTTGTAAGGACACACTGTATGCAGCGCAAGCGCTATTTAGGGTGATGGGTGTACCGGTAGCGGCAGATAAAACAGAGGGCCGGCCACATGCTTAGCTTTTTTAGGCATAGAGATTGACACGATTGAAGGTTGTTGTCGCTTACCCGCTGATAAAATTGTTAAGTTGCAGTCCCTCATCGAAGAAGTGATGGCGTCACCGTCTTGCTCCTTGCGGAAAGTGCAATCTTTGTTAGACTCGTTTAATTTTGCTTGCCGAGTAATACCTATGGGTCGGGTATTTTGTAGGAAATTACAACTGGCGACGGCAGGTTTGCGTAGTCCCCATTCACCTGTTCGGCTGTCTGCAGAAATTAGGGAGGATTTGTGTATATGGAGCCGGTTCCTAGCAGTTTTCAACAGTATACGTGTATGGCCAGCTCCTTCAGTATCCAGTACATCTTTGGACCTACATACAGAGCGCATCAGGCTCGAAAGGTTTCGGTGCGTTTTTTCAGGGGGAGTGGTGCGCCGCGCCTTGGCCGCAGTCATGGGAATCTGAGGGTTTGGTTCGGAACTATCATGATCTGCCTACAGCGTATGCATTACATGCTGCTTTGCATGGCAGCTCCTGCCTTTTTGTCATTCTATTATTTGTATTTCTATTTTGTGTTCCAGCAGTACCTCTTTTCACCAGAGGTGCTGCTATTGTGCATTATTCTTGTGCTTAAGGAGTTAACCTGTATGTTCACTAATTATCTCATGCACCTGGGTGTGTCTCATTCCCCTTATATATACCTGTTCCTCCCAGCAGTCATTGCTGGTTATTGTTGTCCCATCCTGTGTTGTCCTTTCCTGTTGTCCAATCCTGATGTAATTTCCTGTTGTCCTTAGCTGATTGTTTCTGGACATTCATGCTACTTTCTGCATCAGCTGGAACCTGGTATTTATCACTGCTGCTTATTACCTGTTGTTAATACCTCTCTGCAAATAAACACAGAGTGTTTTCACCTATCCATGACTCCTAGCTGTACTTCTGTTTGAGATCCGTGACAGTATAACCAACCCAAAAAACAGCTTTGGAGTCAGGTGAAAGTTTTGTTTTATTCTGGGACTTTTTTGCTGCAATCAAGTTTTCATTTGTCTTTTGCAACATGTCTGTTTTACCAATCATGGAATTACCACTGCTACAAACCTTACAAATGGACATTATATTGCTACGCTCCCAGCTGGCTAAATTTTCCACTTTGCTTTTGGACCCACTTAGGAGACTATCAGAGACTGTTTCACTGAAATCTAATACTATTGATTTGACCCAGCCAACTCTGTCTGCTGCTGAATCCGTGCCGCCAACACCTTGCTATAATACCATGTCAAATTTGCATTTAACTAACAACTGCAGTTTAACTAATGCCCAGTTCACAAGTGGGCCACGCCCCCATCTGACCGAAGTGGAGCGACAGCGCAGAATAACCAACAAACTGTGTCTCTACTGTGCCAGCAATGCACATTTCTTGCAGGACTGTCCTGTCCGTAGACCACGTCAGCTTATTGAACAATCTCCTGTTGTTTCCTCTCGGCACTCCAAATCTGTTTATGCTCCAGCATTCCTGTTCTCTGCGAAGAGACCCAATCTGCCAGCTCCAGCCGCCTGTCCTGAGGCACCCACTCCCTCTGTCTCCCGTGCCGAGGTGCCAGCCTCTGTCTCCCGTGCCGAGGTGCCAGCCTCTGTCTCCCGTGCCGAGGTGCCAGCCTCTGTCTCCCGTGCCGAGGTGCCAGCCTCTGTCTCCCGTGCCGAGGTGCCAGCCTCTGTCTCCCGTGCCGAGGTGCCAGCCTCTGTCTCCCGTGCCGAGGTGCCAGCCTCTGTCTCCCGTGCCGAGGTGCCAGCCTCTGTCTCCCGTGCCGAGGTGCCAGCCTCTGTCTCCCGTGCCGAGGTGCCAGCCTCTGTCTCCCGTGCCGAGGTCACATCATCTGCCTCCAGCTCTGAGGTCACATCATCTGCCTCCAGCTCTGAGGTCACATCATCTGCCTCCAGCTCTGAGGTCACATCATCTGCCTCCAGCTCTGAGGTCACATCATCTGCCTCCAGCTCTGAGGTCACATCATCTGCCTCCAGCTCTGAGGTCACATCATCTGCCTCCAGCTTGGAGCCTGCTGCCACTGTGTCCGGTTGCGAGTCTCCTGCCACTGTGTCCGGTTGCGAGTCTCCTGCCACTGTGTCCGGTTGCGAGTCTCCTGCCACTGTGTCCGGTTGCGAGTCTCCTGCCACTGTGTCCGGTTGCGAGTCTCCTGCCACTGTGTCCGGTTGCGAGTCTCCTGCCACTGTGTCCGGTTGCGAGTCTCCTGCCACTGTGTCCGGTTCCGAGTCTTCAGCCGCTGTCTCTGTTCCTGAGCTCCAGTCTGCTCCAGAGGGGGCGCTGCCCTTCCAGTCTGCTCCAGAGGGGGCGCTGCCCTTCCAGTCTGCTCCAGAGGGGGCGCTGCCCTTCCAGTCTGCTCCAGAGGGGGCGCTGCCCTTCCAGTCTGCTCCAGAGGGGGCGCTGCCCTTCCAGTCTGCTCCAGAGGGGGAGCTGCCCTTCCAGTCTGCTCCAGAGGGGGAGCTGCCCTTCCAGTCTGCTCCAGAGGGGGAGCTGCCCTTCCAGTCTGCTCCAGAGGGGGAGCTGCCCTTCCAGTCTGCTCCAGAGGGGGAGCTGCCCTTCCAGTCTGCTCCAGAGGGGGCGCTGCCCTTCCAGTCTGCTCCAGAGGGGGCGCTGCCCTTCCAGTCTGCTCCAGAGGGGGCGCTGCCCTTAAAGACTTCTCCAGAGGGGTCCTGTCCTTCCGGTCTTCTCCAGAGGGGGCGCTGCCCTTACGGTCTGCTCCAGAAGAGTTGCCAGTCCATGCGGTCCAGCCCGAGTTGCCAGTCCATGCGGTCCAGCCCGAGTTGCCAGTCCATGCGGTCTAGCCCGAGTTGCCAGTCCATGCGGTCCAGCCCGAGTTGCCAGTCCATGCGGTCCAGCCCGAGTTGCCAGTCCATGCGGTCCAGCCCGAGTTGCCAGTCCATGCGGTTCAGCCCGAGTTCCCACTTGGTGCTGTCTGCCCTCAGGCTTCTCAAAGTGCTGTCTGCCCTCAGGCTTCTCAAAGTGCTGTCTGCCCTCAGGCTTCTCAAAGTGCTGTTTGCCCTCAGGCTTCTCAAAGTGCTGGCAAGTCTGCCGCCCAGTCCGGGCCAGCTGCCAAGCCTTCCGCCCAGTCCGGGCCCGCTGCCAAGCCTTCCGCCCAGTCCGGGCCCGCTGCCAAGCCTTCCGCCCAGTCCGGGCCCGCTGCCAAGCCTGCCGCCCAGTCCGGGCCCGCTGGAAAGCCTGCCGCCCAGTCCGGGCCCGCTGGAAAGCCTGCCGCCCAGTCCGGGCCCGCTGGAAAGCCTGCCGCCCAGTCCGGGCCCGCTGGAAAGCCTGCCGCCCAGTCCGGGCCTGCTCCCAAGCCAGCCGCCCAGTCCGGGCCTGCTCCCAAGCCAGCCGCCCAGTCCGGGCCTGCTCCCAAGCCAGCCGCCCAGTCCGGGCCTGCTCCCAAGCCAGCCGCCCAGTCCGGGCCTGCTGCCAAGCCAGCCGCCCAGTCCGGGTCTGCTGTCAAGCCTGCTGCCAAGTCCGAACCATCCATTGCCAAGGGTGCCAAGTGTGAGCTGTCATCTACCTTTGAGGGGCACCTTTCTCAATTTAGTGCTCTACTGAGGTTTTGTGCTACTTATTTCCCCTCAGTACCTAGCCTTGCCAGTGACCCAAAGAGGCAAGTTTTGTTTTTGTTAACACATTTTAGAGGAGAGGCTATGGAATGGGCAAACCCTTTTGTTGAGTCTGATCACCCCATTCTTTCTGACTTACAACTATTTGTCGAGGCAGTGATCGACAAGTTTTCACCAACACCTCCCGCTATGCCATGTTACGGGGCCTCTGTATTGTCAGCAGGTCCACCCATCTCACCTGGCCTAGAGATTTCATTGTGCTCCACCCAATTGGTTCAAACTGCTGTTCCAGGGAATTCTCGCAAAAAGAAAAAGCGAAAGAAGAGAGCAAGGTCTACAGAGCTTGAACTGTCAGCTGGCATAGTCTCCTTTGCCCGTCCACCCATGGACGAGGACTTTTCTGCCGGGCCCCCAATTCTGGACTATGATTCCGATGAATTCAGACATTTTTGGTAATTGGGCATCTGGAATCCACCCTTAAGGGAGGGGGTACTGTCATGATCTGCCTACAGCGTATGCATTACATGCTGCTTTGCATGGCAGCTCCTGCCTTTTTGTCATTCTATTATTTGTATTTCTATTTTGTGTTCCAGCAGTACCTCTTTTCACCAGAGGTGCTGCTATTGTGCATTATTCTTGTGCTTAAGGAGTTAACCTGTATGTTCACTAATTATCTCATGCACCTGGGTGTGTCTCATTCCCCTTATATATACCTGTTCCTCCCAGCAGTCATTGCTGGTTATTGTTGTCCCATCCTGTGTTGTCCTTTCCTGTTGTCCAATCCTGATGTAATTTCCTGTTGTCCTTAGCTGATTGTTTCTGGACATTCATGCTACTTTCTGCATCAGCTGGAACCTGGTATTTATCACTGCTGCTTATTACCTGTTGTTAATACCTCTCTGCAAATAAACACAGAGTGTTTTCACCTATCCATGACTCCTAGCTGTACTTCTGTTTGAGATCCGTGACAGTATAACCAACCCAAAAAACAGCTTTGGAGTCAGGTGAAAGTTTTGTTTTATTCTGGGACTTTTTTGCTGCAATCAAGTTTTCATTTGTCTTTTGCAACATGTCTGTTTTACCAATCATGGAATTACCACTGCTACAAACCTTACAAATGGACATTATATTGCTACGCTCCCAGCTGGCTAAATTTTCCACTTTGCTTTTGGACCCACTTAGGAGACTATCAGAGACTGTTTCACTGAAATCTAATACTGTTGATTTGACCCAGCCAACTCTGTCTGCTGCTGAATCCGTGCCGCCAACACCTTGCTATAATACCATGTCAAATTTGCATTTAACTAACAACTGCAGTTTAACTAATGCCCGGTTCACAAGTGGGCCACGCCCCCATCTGACCGAAGTGGAGCGACAGCGCAGAATAACCAACAAACTGTGTCTCTACTGTGCCAGCAATGCACATTTCTTGCAGGACTGTCCTGTCCGTAGACCACGTCAGCTTATTGAACAATCTCCTGTTGTTTCCTCTCGGCACTCCAAATCTGTTTATGCTCCAGCATTCCTGTTCTCTGCGAAGAGACCCAATCTGCCAGCTCCAGCCGCCTGTCCTGAGGCACCCACTCCCTCTGTCTCCCGTGCCGAGGTGCCAGCCTCTGTCTCCCGTGCCGAGGTGCCAGCCTCTGTCTCCCGTGCCGAGGTGCCAGCCTCTGTCTCCCGTGCCGAGGTGCCAGCCTCTGTCTCCCGTGCCGAGGTGCCAGCCTCTGTCTCCCGTGCCGAGGTGCCAGCCTCTGTCTCCCGTGCCGAGGTGCCAGCCTCTGTCTCCCGTGCCGAGGTGCCAGCCTCTGTCTCCCGTGCCGAGGTGCCAGCCTCTGTCTCCCGTGCCGAGGTGCCAGCCTCTGTCTCCCGTGCCGAGGTCACATCATCTGCCTCCAGCTCTGAGGTCACATCATCTGCCTCCAGCTCTGAGGTCACATCATCTGCCTCCAGCTCTGAGGTCACATCATCTGCCTCCAGCTCTGAGGTCACATCATCTGCCTCCAGCTCTGAGGTCACATCATCTGCCTCCAGCTCTGAGGTCACATCATCTGCCTCCAGCTCTGAGGTCACATCATCTGCCTCCAGCTTGGAGCCTGCTGCCACTGTGTCCGGTTGCGAGTCTCCTGCCACTGTGTCCGGTTGCGAGTCTCCTGCCACTGTGTCCGGTTGCGAGTCTCCTGCCACTGTGTCCGGTTGCGAGTCTCCTGCCACTGTGTCCGGTTGCGAGTCTCCTGCCACTGTGTCCGGTTGCGAGTCTCCTGCCACTGTGTCCGGTTGCGAGTCTCCTGCCACTGTGTCCGGTTCCGAGTCTTCAGCCGCTGTCTCTGTTCCTGAGCTCCAGTCTGCTCCAGAGGGGGCGCTGCCCTTCCAGTCTGCTCCAGAGGGAGCGCTGCCCTTCCAGTCTGCTCCAGAGGGGGCGCTGCCCTTCCAGTCTGCTCCAGAGGGGGCGCTGCCCTTCCAGTCTGCTCCAGAGGGGGCGCTGCCCTTCCAGTCTGCTCCAGAGGGGGAGCTGCCCTTCCAGTCTGCTCCAGAGGGGGAGCTGCCCTTCCAGTCTGCTCCAGAGGGGGAGCTGCCCTTCCAGTCTGCTCCAGAGGGGGCGCTGCCCTTCCAGTCTGCTCCAAAGGGGGCGCTGCCCTTCCAGTCTGCTCCAGAGGGGGCGCTGCCCTTCCAGTCTGCTCCAGAGGGGGCGCTGCCCTTCCAGTCTGCTCCAGAGGGGGCGCTGCCCTTCCAGTCTGCTCCAGAGGGGGCGCTGCCCTTCCAGTCTGCTCCAGAGGGGGCGCTGCCCTTACGGTCTGCTCCAGAAGAGTTGCCAGTCCATGCGGTCCAGCCCGAGTTGCCAGTCCATGCGGTCTAGCCCGAGTTGCCAGTCCATGCGGTCCAGCCCGAGTTGCCAGTCCATGCGGTCCAGCCCGAGTTGCCAGTCCATGCGGTCCAGCCCGAGTTGCCAGTCCATGCGGTTCAGCCCGAGTTCCCACTTGGTGCTGTCTGCCCTCAGGCTTCTCAAAGTGCTGTCTGCCCTCAGGCTTCTCAAAGTGCTGTCTGCCCTCAGGCTTCTCAAAGTGCTGTTTGCCCTCAGGCTTCTCAAAGTGCTGGCAAGTCTGCCGCCCAGTCCGGGCCAGCTGCCAAGCCTTCCGCCCAGTCCGGGCCCGCTGCCAAGCCTTCCGCCCAGTCCGGGCCCGCTGCCAAGCCTTCCGCCCAGTCCGGGCCCGCTGCCAAGCCTGCCGCCCAGTCCGGGCCCGCTGGAAAGCCTGCCGCCCAGTCCGGGCCCGCTGGAAAGCCTGCCGCCCAGTCCGGGCCCGCTGGAAAGCCTGCCGCCCAGTCCGGGCCCGCTGGAAAGCCTGCCGCCCAGTCCGGGCCCGCTGGAAAGCCTGCCGCCCAGTCCGGGCCTGCTCCCAAGCCAGCCGCCCAGTCCGGGCCTGCTCCCAAGCCAGCCGCCCAGTCCGGGCCTGCTCCCAAGCCAGCCGCCCAGTCCGGGCCTGCTCCCAAGCCAGCCGCCCAGTCCGGGCCTGCTGCCAAGCCAGCCGCCCAGTCCGGGTCTGCTGTCAAGCCTGCTGCCAAGTCCGAACCATCCATTGCCAAGGGTGCCAAGTGTGAGCTGTCATCTACCTTTGAGGGGCACCTTTCTCAATTTAGTGCTCTACTGAGGTTTTGTGCTACTTATTTCCCCTCAGTACCTAGCCTTGCCAGTGACCCAAAGAGGCAAGTTTTGTTTTTGTTAACACATTTTAGAGGAGAGGCTATGGAATGGGCAAACCCTTTTGTTGAGTCTGATCACCCCATTCTTTCTGACTTACAACTATTTGTCGAGGCAGTGATCGACAAGTTTTCACCAACACCTCCCGCTATGCCATGTTACGGGGCCTCTGTATTGTCAGCAGGTCCACCCATCTCACCTGGCCTAGAGATTTCATTGTGCTCCACCCAATTGGTTCAAACTGCTGTTCCAGGGAATTCTCGCAAAAAGAAAAAGCGAAAGAAGAGAGCAAGGTCTACAGAGCTTGAACTGTCAGCTGGCATAGTCTCCTTTGCCCGTCCACCCATGGACGAGGACTTTTCTGCCGGGCCCCCAATTCTGGACTATGATTCCGATGAATTCAGACATTTTTGGTAATTGGGCATCTGGAATCCGCCCTTAAGGGAGGGGGTACTGTCATGATCTGCCTACAGCGTATGCATTACATGCTGCTTTGCATGGCAGCTCCTGCCTTTTTGTCATTCTATTATTTGTATTTCTATTTTGTGTTCCAGCAGTACCTCTTTTCACCAGAGGTGCTGCTATTGTGCATTATTCTTGTGCTTAAGGAGTTAACCTGTATGTTCACTAATTATCTCATGCACCTGGGTGTGTCTCATTCCCCTTATATATACCTGTTCCTCCCAGCAGTCATTGCTGGTTATTGTTGTCCCATCCTGTGTTGTCCTTTCCTGTTGTCCAATCCTGATGTAATTTCCTGTTGTCCTTACCTGATTGTTTCTGGACATTCATGCTACTTTCTGCATCAGCTGGAACCTGGTATTTATCACTGCTCCTTATTACCTGTTGTTAATACCTCTCTGCAAATAAACACAGAGTGTTTTCACCTATCCATGACTCCTAGCTGTACTTCTGTTTGAGATCCGTGACAGGAACTTGTTAGAGTTGTTCCCCATAGTCGTGTCTTTGGAGTTGTGGTCTGGCCGGTTGCGCGGCAGGAGCGTGTTTTTTTGGTGTGACAACCTAGGTGTGGTCCAGGCTATCAACAAGCAGAGCGCCTCATCACGCCCGGCAATTAACTTGTTGCGGGTCTTGGTGTTGAGATGTCTAGAGTTTGACATTAATTTTCGTGCACGACATGTTCCTGGCGTGGATAACCAGATAGCGGACGCTTTTTCTCGGTTTGAATGGCAACGTTTTAGATCTCTGGCCCCACATGCCCGTTTAACTGGCTTACAGTGTCCCCCTTGTGTTTGGCAGATGATCCGATAGGGATAAGGTGGCTAGCGGAAGCGTCCTTGGCTCCGGCAACGAGAACGTGTTATCAAGGGGCATGGGACCGTTGGTTGTGTTACCAGGCTTCTGTCAACAACAGCATTTCAGGTAAGATTCCCTCTATTACGGGCTTTATGTGGAATCTTTATAACAAGGGGGTTTCTAAAGCTAGGATGGGGTCCCTGTTAGCCGGTATTTCATTTATGACTAGACTAAATGGTACGCAGGATCCCACGAAGTCATTTATCATAGCTAAGGCTTTGAAAGGTTGGTCCAGAATACAGCCGTTAAAGAATGACACTCGCCGCCCTATTGACGGCCAAATTCTGGCTAGGTTGATTGAGGTCTTACATAATTTAGCTATGGATGAGTATGAGGCTTTGCTTTTTGGTTTAGCTTTCTCAGTAGCGTATCACTGTGCTTTTCGAATTAGCGAGCTAGTAGCCAGATCTAAGAACGACATAGGTGGAGCTTTTCTGTCTAGAAATGTGGTTTTCCAACCTAAGGTGATTCGCTGTAAGATAGTTAGGTCAAAAACGGATCAGTTAGGCAGAGGCCATTGGGTAGCAATTGTGGAGCAACAAGGAACATCTATATGCCCAGTCATGTTGGCCAATAAATTTGCTAGTCTCTGGCCCCCAGGGGAGGGTTTGTGGTTAATTCATATGGATAATACCCCATTAACAAATTTCAGTTTAACGCCTTGTTATAACGGGCCCTAGGGGAGATGGGTCTGAACCCAGGGGACTATGGTACACATTCCTTCAGGATAGGGGCCGCCACGGCCGCTGCCGTTAGAGGTGCACCCGTCACTGAGATTCAAGCGCTGGGGAGATGGAAGTCGCAGTCCTATAAGAAATACATACGGCCTGACAAATGAGCCTTTGAAGGGGGCTCTTATACACAGTCTTGCATCTCCTCATGTCTTCCAGTATTATCTATCGCATTCATCTTATCTTTTCTAATCTTCTCTTGTTTCCTTGGCAAGGCCTGATTAGTGTGTGTGCCTCCCAGGGTTATAAGGGGTTCTTTACCTTCATGTGGGTTACCAATTTTCCTTTTCTGGGTTGTTTAAGAGTTAAAATTAAATAAAAGAAAATTAAAAGAAAATAAATAAAATTTTGAACAAATGGCGCTCGTAGAGGGTATGAATGTAAGCTAATGAAGGAGGTTTTGAACTGGGGTGGCCCCTCTAGTATGGAGGCGCTATTTCAGCAAGCTAATAACAGATTGGAATACGGTTCCTTTGGTTGGTGGTCGTTACGGTGCCCAGATATGGGTATGATCTGACTATTTATCTTGTTCTAGGTTTTACGGTGAAGACGACGCGAATATGGGTCGTGGGGCATTCGTTTATCTTTTGGGCAGCGAAACACAGAATAGCGGATAGGTGGTCCGCTTTCAAGCACCCAGTTGACATCCGGTGGTTGGGTAAAAGGGGCATGGTATGGGCGGAGTTGATTCCCACGTTAGGTAAGGAAATAGAGGAGCGCGGTACCCCCGATATAGTCGTGATTCATTTGGGGGGGAATGACGTGGGTAGAGGTAATCTAATAATAAACATTCGTGAGGGTCTAGCGCACATACATGACCGATGGCCTTCAATGAAGGTTTGTTGGTCCAACATAATACCGCGTTTGTCCTGGAGGTCATCTATTCCCCCAGCCGCGTTGATAAGGGTGGTTAAAAAGATAAACGGATACGCGAGACAGAACGTTAAAAGCATGCAAGGGGTAGTTATAAGTCATCCCGAGTTAACGGTAGACAAGAGACATCTTTTCAGAGCGGATGGGGTTCATTTGTCGGCGGAAGGAACGGTTTTGTTCATAGAAAGTATTTTTTCAGCGTTGAGGGGGTTAGTTTTTTCTTTAGGTGGCGGGCCGCGCGGTCCATAGAACACACGGCTGTGGTGGGAGAGCATGGCAGTCAGATGGTTGTTAAACATACGGTACTTAAGTGTTGGCGATGTAGCCTTGGTTCCCTCGTCGTTATCAGACTTGTTGATGCTCTAGTAAGGAGTATCAGGTTTTGCATTGAAAGGGCTTAACCAGTTTGAGTCCAGAGGGTATTGAGTTAATTTATAGTCAATAGTACCGGCCAATAGATAAGGTTTTAACCTGGGTTGGTGGAAAGGAGACGATCTTCCACCTTATTGGTTTATATTGGTTTTAGCTGGCTGCCCTGCTCTTCGCCACCTATATAAAAAAAAAAGGTCCAAATTGTTGATAGAAACTTTTGATAGTTTTGATAGAAATAAAATAAAATTAAATAAATAAAATAATTTAAAAATAATAATAATAACAAAAATAAAAGGACCTTTTCATTCCAAACTTAAATCGGTGTCCGTGTCTTTATTTTTGTTTACAAAATCTATTATGACTCCCTGTGTTGTGTCAGCTGCAGAGGATTTCACTTCCTGTTCTGTGATCACCGACGCAGCTTAGAACTGCTCACAGGTGATGGGAACTGTGATGAACTGTGTCGAGAGAGGGAGGCATTGGTGTAGTGAAGGGGTGCTATTGGTGCATGGAGAGGATGCTATTGGTATAGGGTTGATGTGATATTGGTATACTGTGTAGAAAGAGAATTGTATGTGGAGTGTACTGCTGTAATTTGGGGGTAATTGTTGATTTATGTAATGTTGAGGGTATTACTGTTTGTTTTTATTGATGTAATGGGAGTGCTAATAATTGTATAAGATTTTTCTATTCTTCTCTTTAAATAATAAATGAGATGAGCAGGTTTCCAAAATATAATATTTTTATTCTTTATTAAAAGATATTATGCATAGATACAGCCATACTGGATGAAGCAGACATACGCTCGGGGTCTCAAATGCCAATTGACAATCTATATTTGATTAAGCCATTCTTTTATAGAAAATGTTACTCAACATTGCCAGAACCACACCTTTCCAGCTTAGATCACTGCTGATATTCTACGTCTCTATTATTAATCTTCATTAAGGTGACCTGTTCTTGGAGGGGTCTTTTGGAAGGGTCTTCTTGACCTTATTTGGAGCAACAGTGTTCTTGGCCTTGTCCGGCCATTGTGAAACAATGGAAATTTACTAAAAACCTGTTTCTTGTTGTTCTATTCTATTGTGTAATATGTAGAGTAAAAGTCAGTACTTTTCCTCTTAAAAGCACAGACACATAAAATTAGATTAGTTCTGTATTAGTCATATATAAGTTTATATTTGTATAAATATATATATATATTTTTTTGTTAATTTTTACTTCAACATAATGTAGGAGTCATTAAAGAAAATAGGCCTGTTTGTTAAATGGGAATGCTATTGATTTAATGTTGGGGGCTTAGAGTATTTATTAGTTGATTGGCTTTCCAAAAAGTAACCAGCATATATACCTTTTCCATACAGAGCCCAGCATCCGGACAAACAGTAACTGAGCCTAAAACACCAGCAGGTATTGAAGCTGTACGAACAGGTAGGAGAACAGACTGACTGTGTCACGATCCGAAACTGTAATATAGGATCCCCAGGTATGTCTTACTTGGCACTACTCGACCCAGAGGCGCGGAGTCTAACAGGACAGGTTGTCTTCACCAAGAAGACCCGTAAGGAAATATGGGCTTTGCATCCACTGTCCCGCAGGTCATGGCCCTCAGGGAGAGAGTTAGACTAGACCCGTATGAAGAAGACAGGAGTAGAAGAAACTCTGCAGCGAAATAAACCGCAGAGAGGTGAACAGCCTTGAAAAAGAGATAGCTTTGGGTGAGTGGTACCCCAAACAACAACTGAGAAATCACTGTAACAAAGGACTGAAGATGAGGAAGTGATGTCTGTGGATGATTAACACTGAACAGAAACTAAGGAATCACTGGAACAGTGTCAGGCGCCGTCTCGCACTCTTACCTGGTGCTGGGACGGACGCCTTTCCTCTAGCCACTCGTCCTGTTGCCTAGCAACGGGACGTCACTTCTGGTATAAGAGGCCCGAACATTGCGTCTCCGTTGCTAGGCAACCGAGACGCTAAGTGGCGCTTCCTGTCGGCGGTCAGACCAGCTGACCGCCGTCCTCCACTCCCACCAATGGTATCCAGTGCCCTACTATTTAAACTAGGCTCTGGCACCATTAGGGTGCCAGCGTATCTAGTCTCCCAGCTTGGTCTCTAGGCTCCTGTCTCTGATATATATATATATATATATATATATATATATATATATATATATATATATATATATATATATATATATATATATATATATATATATACAGTTGCTAGCCTTTCTGGATTTTGACCCCTGCCTGCCTGACCACTCTCTTCGGATTATCCCTGGTTCCTGTCTGATATCCTGGCTTTGACCCCTGGCTCCCTGACTACTCTTCTGCCTGACTGCTCTGTACCTTGTTGCCTGCTCGGTTTTGACTACGATTGTTCACCAAACCTCGCTGGTAGCTACCTGAGAGGGCCGCGACTGACACGTCTCAGCGTCTAAGTCCAAAACTCCTTGCGGGGTTCCCTGGTGAAAACCTGGGGCGTGGTTAGACTCCGCACCTCCTTACGTAGCAGCGCAGATACCAGCAGGTAAGGCTTTCCTATTACCTTGTTCGTGACAAACAGCAGGCTGAACATGAGGAAGGGATATCTGAGGATGAGTAGCACTGAATAGCAACTGAGGAATCACTGGAAAAGCAGACTGAACACGTGGAAATGATATCCGAAGATGAGTAGCCCTGAACAGCAACCAGGAAATTGCTGGAACAGCAAGCTGAAGCAGCAGTAGCAAAGGGAGCCACGTGTGTGCACTATTAGAGCTTGACACACAAAAACCAGGTACCTGACTGCAGATTCAAGTGCCTTAGATACCCTTCTAATGAGAAAGGCACCAATAGTAAAGAAGAGGAGGTTTTAAAAGAAGATTATGTCTGCACATGCGCAGATCCAAATCCAAGATGGCCGCCACCATTGGATGGCCGCAGTACTCAGCGCCGAGGGGACCCTGCATGGAGCAGGTAAGTGTGCCAGGACCCGATATGGACCCGGCGTGTGATAGACTGCCAACTTTATCCATTGTGTTGGGACTGTCTAGCTCACTCAAGGTTTTGCCCCAACTGTTATGTCTCTCTTCAAGCTGGCCTGCTTTAAGGGTAAGCCACATGCACCTAACAGTGGTGAGTGCAAAGTTGCCAGTGCTTTTGATGGGGAAGTGTTTGGAGTTGCGTGCTGGTCAGGCCCATATCTGATTGTAGCGACCACAGTGACAGCCCGCCTCCTGTCAATTTGACCCTGTCTAATGACAATTCTAATTTCTAATACACCCTTGCTTGCATCCTCATTAGCCTATTTAATCAGTTATTTTATACTTGAACAACCTTACCTCAGCTGGGCTTATACTGTAAGCTCCCCCTACCCTTTGCTAACTTCCATATTCTGGCTGAATAAGTTAATTTCACTTGAAAGAAACAGCTTGAATAAACCCTTGCTTTAAGATGTTTCAAAGGGTCTCTTTAAAGTCTTTTTACATCGCAATGATACAACCAACATTAAGACAGAACAAATAGAAATATATTTTAACTAAATAATGTTTTAATCTTTGGCAAATGCCAAGGAAACACTGTTGACAGTATTTGTGTTAAAATACTTTGCATTGTATGCAATACAGTTTCTCTCTTTGTTGTGAATCATGACAATATGCCCTTAATATTAGACCATAAGGGCCCCCTGGACTTTAGTGCCCTGGGCCCCCCAAAGCCTTAATCCAGCTCTTGGCAGCTGTACAGATGGAGGAGCAGGGTAGGGATGTGTTTTTTAGTGGGCAATGACATCTCTCTGGAAGTTATCAGGGTGACAGCTTCTAGGACCTATCATAATGACTGCAATGTTTAATTTTTTTCTTTTTTGTAGTGATCTACATGCCAACCGGGACCCACGGTGCCTTCTAGATATATATCAGGCCTACTGGCTTTGTGTACACAATTTGCTGGTGTTAGTTCCCACGGGGGAGAACTCTGGTTGGTTCTCGCCAACAGGTCCCCTCTCACTAAATTTTGGTTGACTACACCGTTCCAGTGTTCTTTGGAGTACGTGGGTCTGGCTCGGCCTCTATGGCACCCATTCCTTTTGAGGGTCTAGACTCGGCTCTCTATTGGGTCCATTCCTTTCGGACAAGGGCAGCTACTACTGCAGCCCAGGAGGGCTTTTCCCTGAGACTATGGACGTCAGAGGCATCTAAAACATGCTTTAGAATGATGAGACAATAGCTGTAAACTCGTTCTCTCTCCCCCTACCCCCTTCTTCGGTAACCCAGGGCTTTGCGGCTTGTTGCTTTAAGCGAGAGCATGTTTCCCTATTTTTTTTCTCAGACAAATTCCTAATTGGCTACGTGTGTCTGAGGTTTTGTAGGTTTTTTAACCTTCATATGGGTTACTGAACCTTCACCCCTTCCCACCCTCTTGTTCCCAACGACTCTTTGTTGGTGTATGTTGTATATTTGTCCATCCAGACAACATTTGACATTTTGCTTGCAAGTGTGCTGACGGATGACACAGATACCAGTGGTTGATTATTTATTTGTGTCTGGGCGTTCAGGCACTATACGACCCATGTGAGGTCATCCTTTCACCACCCGGTGGAGATTCCTTGGTTGGTTTTACCAGGATGTGCTGGCCGGGTCTATGACCATGTTAGTCTAAAAAGTTTGGGCTCAAGGGCCTCCTGGCATGCATGTGGCAATGGCTACAATCTGCCTGGTCCGCTGGCCATTCGTTTAGGAGCTCCGGGAAGTGATGATGGAATACCCTTGATTCAGTGAACATGTCATTCATCAGGCATGATTGGTTTCACCTTTCAGGTGTAACGGGGGATATTAGTGTGAAGAGTCTCCACGATAAGAACTAAATAAAAATAACTGTGTTGAGGGCCATGGTCGTTAGGACTCCCGAGGACGTTGGTATCTAAACGTCCCTTAATTACAGTGGAATGGGATCCCTTGTTTAGACAAGATGGGATTCACCTCACTGGGGATGGTTTGATTTTCTTAATCTCCATTAGGGAGGATCTGCATACCATACAGGCGTCATGGCCAACGGTTCACCTTTGCTGGTCTAATGTTATTCCTAGGCAAGCCTGGAGGGCCAGCATGCCTACCCATATCATCTGGACTCTCCTTAAGAAAGTCAACTGTTCTACTGTCAACATCGCCAGGTCCCTTGGGGGAGTTACTCATTGCCCAACCATTAATTACGCTGGATACGGTCCCGTTATATAGAATGGATGGGGTTCATCTCACAGAGGATGGGATTTGTCTGTTTTTGGAGCAACATTATTGGTGCCTAGGGGTCACTTGGTTGTGGGTTCTTCATCCGTTAAAGGACTTCGGTATGGCAGAAAAGCTTTGCAGTCAGTGCCTAATTCATACGGTGCTATCGCTGATTGGCCGCATGACACTGCTCTCTTTGAAACACCCTGGCTCTTGGTCTCTATTTGTGCGTTACGCCTTGACCTGCTTTGTGTGGGCACATCACTGTTAGTCTGGCGGGGGACTAGTCTCTATGACACCAGATTTAGCACCAGCCAATCGTAAAGGATTATGTCCAGGGACCAGTGGTTAGTGCCTGTGGCCATACACTGTTTGGTTTTGCTATTAGTTGTTAGCTGACTTGCAATTTGCTTTTGCCGCCACCATCTTTCTATTTAATTCAATAAACTGTGAACTATTTTGCCAAAATTCAAATGGTTGTCAGTGTCTTTATTTAAGTATGGTTTAGAGTTTAAGGCTAAATTGTAAGAGAGGTTTTGTGCAATGAAGAATAGCAATCAACAGTATGCAGTTTATGACAAGTGAGACCATAAGCCAAACACACTTAAACGCATATGTTTGTGCATGAGTTATTCACGTACCAATTAGGGGTTAAGACTGCTGACATCCTCTAGCCAAATGTATACACGAGGGGAGGGACCATATATTCTTCCCCCAGTGGTTGCTGCAGAGCCGTAACGAGGCAGGTGCGGGCGGTGCCGTCGCCCAGGGTGCAAGGCCAAGGGGGTGCAGCAGCCGCCCGCTACCTGCCTCTGTACCTTCATCCCTTAAGTTCCACAGTGGAATGCATGCATCACTCTGACAGGAAGTTCGGCATTTGGAACGCAATCTTGCGTTCCAAATGCCGAACTTCCTGTCAGTGGAACTTAAGGAATGAAGAATCATCGCTCTCGTAAGTTAACACTCTCTCTCTCTGATGAATTATGTTTTTGTAATACATTTCACAGCAGAAAGTGCTAAATAACATTTTCCAAAATTGGGAGAATGAAACATTTGATTTTTGTACTGTGTATGTGCCTGATTTATTTATTTCTATTGCTCTGATAAACCTTAGTGTAAATGGAGTCTCTGTCATGGAAGTCTGCTCGCTTTAACTAGATAAATGTGTTCTACGGCTACAGGTCAGGTGGGTCCCCCATGTACTAGTGACTAACGCCACTAGTTACTAAGTAACATGAGTTGGTCACTTGTATGTACAAATAGTTGTCCTGCCAAGTAATGTGGAAAATGTTTAGGTGTCTACTCCCTTTACTCTATTTTTATGTCAGATGTTCCGTAAAAGAAATGCCTATGTATCCCAGGGCCTGTTGGGAGGAGATCATGGAGCCACAGATTTCCCTACTCAAGTGGAAATGGAGACTAGTCTCAGTCTCTCTCTCTCTCTCTCTCTCTCTCTCTCCCTCGCCCCAGTACAGTTTATGTAAAATAAATACAGACGGACACGTTCTTATTTGAGTATTAAGTGCATGAAATATTAGAATACCTTTCGCTATATATTTTTTACATACTTTGAATGGTCATTTGGGCAGAGAGCCGGTTGTTAATTTATTTCAATCCCACCACTGTATGTGTATTTATTTATATAATATATATATATATATATATTACACATCTATAATATAAAAGCCTAGCGGCGTGTGTTAGTCTGTGTGTGGAAAAAAACAAGCTGCAGCGCCACCTGCTGGGTAGAGTTATACACTGACCTACTAAATTCTTAGCATTATCTAATATATACAAGTAAAAGCCTAGCGGCGTGTGTTAGTGTGTGTGTGTGTGTGTGTGTGTGTGTGGAAAAAAACTATTTTCTCAGAAAGGGCTCATCCAATTGATCTGAAATTTGGTATACTGACATTATTTGACAAAAAAAATAGAATAGTGAAGTCAGTTAACTTCCATCATCCCCCCTTCCCCCCGTGGGAGGGGTAGTAAAGGCTAAATTTACGAGTTGAGGACTCAAACTCATTTTCGTGAGGTAATTTTACCTCATGAACACACATGTGTGTTAGTGTGTGTGTGTGTGTGGAAAAAACTATTTTCTCAGAAAGGGCTCATCCAATTGATCTCATGAACACACATTTAAAAGGGCGCTTGCGTCGGGAAGTAACGCTCTTCCCCTGAGGAGGCCTGGGCTAGGCCCAAATGCATGACAAGAACCTTTTTAAGACCTTAAGTAGCTTGATTTGACTAGAATGCATGAGTATCATGCACGGGTTAACTTGTACATATATATACATATATCTATATACATACATACATACATATATATAATCATGTATTTGCAAATATGTGTAACAGAATTCTTTCAGTAAAGTGCTAGTCACACCCACACATTAGGTTGGCCACATCCACTTGTCAAATGCCACTCCCGCTTAGATGGGGGGTGCCGGTGCCCTGTCTCGCCCAGGGCACTAAAATGTCTAGTTACGGCACTGGGTTGCTGAGTCTCTTTTGCTGAACAAATCCCCTCTCTCCCTTGCTCCCTGCTTTTATGTGTGATGTCTTAACCATATTATTTTTTCCCGAAGTACAGTTGGCAGGAAAGCTTTGCAGTCAGCAATTAATTCATATGGTGCTATCGCTGATTAGTTGTTAGCTGACTTACAATTTGCTTTAGCCACCACCATCTTTCTATTTAATTCAATAAACTGTGACCTATTTTTCCAAAATTCAAATGGTTGTCAGTGTGTTTATTAATGTATTGTTTAGATTGTTATGCCAAACGGTAAGAGAGGTTTTGTGCAATGAAGAAGAGAATTCAACAATATGCAGTTTATATAGTTACTAAGAAACAAAATTACACCTGATAATTATTATTTAATTGTTGGCAAATATAACAGTTCATTTTACCAAAACCCCTCTTTAAAATCCTAATTCTACATCTATGAAGACAAATGCAGATCAAATATACATATCTAATTGAAGACAATGGCATTCCATGTATATAGGTTTGTTTGACATATTTTCAACAAAATATAACTGAATTATAACTTTTTCATATGATCCACACCCTTATGAAGATTTCCAATACATATACCTGGCTGACAGCAGAGAACATTTTTGAAACAATTACAGCCACCATTCACATGGTATCATTATGCTTTAATAGAGTGCTTTATCAGTTCACCATACTGTAAGTAAGATTTTCCAGAAGGCAAATTTACAACTTTTCTGTTTTTTATGTATTTCTGAACCTTTTCAGGTGGCATGTTTTCAGGAACAATGACTTTCTCACCTTTCTGTGAATACAAAGACATGTTGTTATCATCATAGTACATTGCTGTGTAAAATGTTGCCAACATAAAATAAATTTGTCATTATCAATTATTTATCATCAACTAGGTGTGTTTACAAACATGAAATTATCAGAAACATCATAAAAATGTTTTAAGAAAATGGTTGTGTATCAGGCAGCTCAGTGTTTATACTACAGGTAATCTTCTAGGACTTACAATTAAAAAGGGCATTTTGTAAGCCTCCAAAATGCAAATAAACAGCATCTAAATGCTTCTGCATTGACTTGAATGCAATTTAATAGAAACCCTAAATGTTTGTGTCGTGAACATAGAGAATTTTCAGTTATTTATAAGGGTTAACCCATCATATATTTGTGGGGACTAAAGCCTAAATCATAACTGCAGTGTAATTATGGTATTTCAAATGAATCCATTGATAAATTGAGCTACTAAAGTGTAAAATGTGAAGTTAGAGAGTCTGTTGTGTGTGTATTCGATAGCTCTGTACATCCCAGTGTTAGAAGATAGCACGTTTGTCTGTGGCAGCTTCAAGGGTCCCTGCGGTGAACTATATCCTTGCCTCGGATGGAGTTTTGACACCAGAATAAACTTTTAGGAACCGCTTAGCATGGTGTCTGGCTCAAGTAGTCCATGTGCTGACTTGGCTATATTTTATATAGACAAGAATAATTCACTGTTAAAATATGCCACTTAGGGGCATATTCAATTGTCGCCATTTTCCGCGGCGTTAAAACTACTACCGTTATTACAGTAATAGTTAGCTGGATTTCAGCTCACGGCTCAGGGAGCTGCGAGCTGAAATCCAGCGAGAAAACTACCGTAATAATGTTTTTTACGTGCACTATTACCACAATAACGGTAATATTGCACCGAGCGCAAGATTTTCTGCATTTCTGACGACTATTGAACATGCCCCTTAAAATCAATAAAAGTAGTGATCAAATAAATATCATTCCCTGCATAATGATTTAATGGATTAACAACTAGCACATATCCATTTGAGAAGCAGTATTTTGAGATAATATCATTCTCTGTATAATGACCTAATTTACTAACAATTAGCAATTAAAGGGCTAATATTCACTTAATATATTATTCATATATCTTAAATATTAAAGTATATACCCCTAAGTATGCTAAGAAAAGTTCCAAACATACTAATTTACACCGCCACCTAGAGGTCAATTCTTGGTCTTGCTACTACCTGTCCTTTACACTGTGTTACATTGTTTCATTGTACACAAGTGCCTAAGACCTCTATAGGTAGAATCTGTTAGTGCATAGAGATCCAAACATTACAATTTGGGGACCTATGTGGATGGTCTCCCTTCTCTTGGACCAATAATTTGTTGCCAGAACACTATTTAATAATAGGGTACTTTTCCAGTTATTGCAGACATTGGGACATCTTTTACTTTAGTCAGCCCTACAACCGAGGTGTTCTATTTTTAATTCTATCTGTTTCAACACTTTAAATTTTAATATTTTGCTTGTGCATCATTTTGGTTGAACACTCATTTATATTTTTAATGAATACTAATAAAGTTTTTGTGTATTAATGTAATATGATACTTCTACCTGGAGTGCTTATTGGTCATAACTCTCTCTTTCTCTGTATATTATCATGTTCTTTGACCTTAGCACCCCCTCACGAGATATATTAAATATGATTAACTGACCTGTGAGGACGGTTGATACCTTGTGCGAAGTTTTTTCCCCTTTTCCCATTTACCTTTTCTTCCCTTGTATATAGTCTAAATTCCTTAACATACACAAACACAGCCAGACAAACAGACTAGGGTAAATTTTTGAAGAACATACAAACTAGACACAGATAAGGCCATGGTCAGGAATTGAACTCATGACCCCAGCTCTGTGAGGCAGAAGTGCTAACCACTACGCCGCTACTATTGCAATTCCCTCCTTACTGGTCTTCCCCAAAACAGACTCAAACCCCCTACAATCTATTTTGCACGCTGCGGCAAGATTGATGTTCCTTGCAAATTGTTATTCCTCTGTTGAATCACTCTACACTGTGTGTCTCTACACTGGTTGCCTGTTTTCTACCGAATCCAATACAAAATACTTTTACTAACCTGCAAGGCCATCAACAAAGCTGCACCAACATACATCTCCTCTCTTGTCTCAAAATATCTCCCAACTCGCCAACTCTGTTCTGCACAAGATCTGCGTCTCTCATCCACACTTATTACATCCTCCCATTCCTGGTTACAGGACTTTTTTAGGGCGGCATCCACTCTATGGAATTCTCTCCCTCGCAAAATAAGACTCTCCTCTGGTCTACAAACTTTCAAGCGTTCTCTGAAAACCCACCTCTTCAGACAAGCTTATAATATTCCTCAACCACCCTCCTAACCTCATTACATTACCCTATTACCACCCGTTAAACAATTTCACACAAGACAACTACCCCTTGACCAACATTGTTGTGTGACAGGATCATTTAGCTTATGAGTCACTTTTACCTTTGCAGTCTGACTGGGCCGAAATGCAAAATGTAGACTTAACCTCATGTGTTAAACTCCCATTGTCCCATAGATTATAAGCTTGCGAGCAGGGCCTTCTTACCTCTCTGTCCATTTTACCTAATTTGTTTATTAGTTTACTATGTTTGTCCCCAATTGTAAAGCGCTACGGAATATGTTGGAGCTATATAAATAAATGATGATGATCGTGTTCGTGACAAATTGATGGCATAGTGGTTTGGTCATTTAATTTCTTAGAGAATTAAGTGCATGGTTTAAGCAATTAACTCTTGCACTTATAAACTGATTGTAACCTTGCGAGGAATACAATAGTTTTACAAGGACAAAACTTATTATTATTTTTTAAAACATACGTGCAAATCAGTTCCCTTCCCTTCTCTCATTTTTTCTATCCTATCTTTTATTTTGCAAGGTTACTGAGGAGATGGCTGCAGCATATAAATGCATGACAAAGGAGGGGTTGATGGCACAATGTGAGGAGGGAGGAATTCCCACTAGTGGCAAAAGCAAGGAGCAATTGATTGAAGCCGTCTTGCAGAGAGATCAGCGCCAAGTTGGAGATTTGTCCCAGGAAGAACACAGCCAGGATTCAGAAGCGGACCTGACTGGATATTGCTCAAAACCGTGTGCTGTTAATTTCGGATGATTCTAATAGTTCATGTGTGAACACTGCTATGGACGTTTACCACTACTTGCAAAAGTTACCCTGGCACAGTTGATCTTGTTCAATCAAAGAAGGGAAGGGGAAGTTTCAAAAATGTTGCTGGCTAACTTTTCCTCAAGAGATACTTCGGATCTCCACAAAGATGTGTCCCTAGCGCATTCCGAGGTTGAGAGGAAGCTCTGCCGGCACTTCACTTGCATAGACACCAGCCATGCAAGCTACAATGGAACTTTTTGCAGAAAAGTGTGAGAAATGTGGAATGGATAGTCAAAATGTCTACATGTTCGCCAGCCCAGCTGCTTTGTCACATTTCAGAGGCTTCGATTGCATATGACTGTTTGCCCGGAGTGTGGGGCCAAGCATCCCACACGCTGTCTTCCATAAAGCTTCGAAAGCACGGTGCTACTCTTTCGAAGGTCCTCAACCTAAACGACACAGAACTGGATCAGTTGGCAGAATTCCTTGGGCACGACATCAGAATGCATAGGCAGTATAACCGCCTCCCAGAAGATACCCTCCAACTCGCCAAGATCAGCAGACTGTTAATGGCTCTCGAGAGTGGCAGACTGACTGAATTCAAAGACAAGAATTTGGACTAGATGCACATTGATCTGGACGGTAAGTAAGAAAACTGGTGTCTGATGTATGCTTTTGACTTTTACCTCGGTCATTTACATATCTGTTTCTTTTCAGAACCGGTCCAGCTACAGAGTGACATGTTGGATGATGATCAATCCCTGTGACAGAGGGACAAGTGGCCAAGCATTTGGTCAACACTTCCACATCAGAAGAAAGGCAATATATGGACCTGGCAACACAGGACCAATGCCCAGCCATAGCTTCCGTAGGAAGGGGTAGCACACAGTTTTGCTAGGCAGAATAACTTTGCCTTCTCTGTATTTTGCAGAGCCATAATGAACTACTCTACTTCCATTCAGGTTGCAAAGAAGTGCTGCGGAAATCGTGGGGCAGAGAGGAGGTCCAGACTGTGGAGAAACACCTGGGGTTATATGTATCAATCTGCGGGTTCTTCAACATCCGCGTGTTCAGCCTCTTCCGCGATTAAATTTCAAGCGGCGCTGCATTGTAAAGGGTTAACTTCCCTTTACAATGCAGCGCCGCTTGAAATTTAATCGCGGAAGAGGCTGAACACGCGGGTGTTGAAGAACCCGCAGATTGATACATTTACCCCCTGATGAGGTTTATACAGAAATACCAGGCGCCCGGAAAGCGAGACTGTGTTGCGTGCCTCATGGCTGAACCATCCATACTGAAAGATCAGAACTGGTCGGCGGTGAAATTCTACATAAAGAACTGCATAACAGCTTTAAAGAAGGATCAAACTTGTTGAAATGATGCGCAGTGGTGGAACAGGGCTGTAACCTCCATGGCAAGGTGTAAGCGGGCATGTGGATGTCCTCAGACGGCCAGAAAACACTAAACTTTCCCTACCATTGGTATTATTTATTAATTTTTGTATGCAGAAATGTGGATGTCCTTAGACAGTGAAAATGCATGACACTTTCCCCATCCTGCAGTCCATGTCAGTAAATTATGCAAAGTCTCATGTGGTAACTCTGGTGACAAACTGCTCTTACACATACCCCTATGATTGTTCTGTCGACAGGGCATTAGAAAAGGGGTGTCTCTATATGCCATGTTCCAGACATGGGTCCTCACAATGCAATAAAAATAAGTATGTTTGTGGGTAACAAAAACACAGCTATACATTACTTTGACCTTGGTTCTCGCGATGTTACACTAAATGTTCTGTAGTGCCAAGAGTCCGTAATGTGTGAGAAATATACATCCACAGGCCTTTGTTCTCTATATATCGTTTTCTTAATTATGCGTCTTTGTATTTGTAGTGCAAGCAGATTTTATCATGTACTACACATACCTATTTTTACAATGTAGACTAAAGATTAAGAATGTTGTATGCATTTCAACATGTCCTCGTAAAGATATATAGCTCTGTTATAAAGCCTACATGTATATCATATTATAGGCTCGGGGTGCGGTATATCTACACGGAATGCAGATTGCTCTCTAATTAATTTAGTTGTAATATAAGAAAAGGAACTTTGATCATACAATATTTTAAATGTCTCAAAGTGACTATATTTTCTTTGTCACCTATAACACATAAATTACTGTGACACATCGGGGCAAATTCAATTGTTGCCGTTTCCCACGGCATTAAATATATTACCGTTATAACGGTAAATCTAAACTGGATTTCTCCCTGAGCTGCGAGCTGAAATCCAGCGTTAAAGGTACCGTAATAACGGTATTTGTGTGCACAATTACTGTAATGATGGTAATAGTGCACACGCCTCGTTACTTTTACATGTAACGCCTTCAATTGAATATGCCCCATCCAGTCAGTAATGGTGACACACCATCATGTCAAAACACATTGGATGGAAAAACATTCAACCCCTTTGAAACCCAGTTATTCAGTTATCTAGCTAAGCAGCCTTATTTAAGCATAAACACTCTGATCCAGAAGCAGAGTGTAAGCTTAACTTGTAAATGAAAAAGATGCAAGATGTATGCATATGTACGCAGTATTCAGAGTTAAAGACGCGTCCATTTCTGAATGTGTCGCAGATATGTTCACTTGACAACAGACACATCTGTCAGACACTTTCATCCAACTTGCAAACATATATAGCACAATGGCTAAGTGGTTAGCACTTCTGCCTTACACCACTGGGGTCATGAGTTCAATTCCCGACCATGGCCTTATCTGTGAGGAGTTTGTATGTTCTCCCCGTTGCGTGGGTTTCCTCTGGGTGCTCCGGTTTCCTCCCACACTCCTAAAACATACTGCTAGGTTAATTGGCTGCCAACAAATTGACCCTAGTCTGTGTGTCTGTGTCTGTCTGTCTGTGTGTGTATGTTAGGGAATTTAGACTGTAAGCCACAATGGGGCAGGGACTGCTATGAGTGAGTTCTCTGTACAGCGCTGCGGAATTAGTGACGCTATATAAATAAATGGTAATAATAATAATTTATAAAAAAACATTTATTTTATACATTATGAACTACTTTAAGATTGTAAGCTCATTTGGAAAGGGCCATCTTTACCTTCTGTTTCATTGTATGTAATTAATTTGTATCATGGTCCCCTCAAGGTTGTGCTCTGCATAATATGTTTATAAATAAAAGATAATAATAATAACAATGAACTAATGAACGTATAAACATGTGGCACTGGTGATCTGATAATGTAATGCAGTAGACAGTGTATACACTATGGGTTTTTTACATCTCCCTGCTCCTATGTAAAAATATTATGTAACTCAATATTCCTCTAGATCACTGATGAAAATAAAGAACATTATTCTAGATATATTGTAGTTTCTGTTTAACAAAATGTTTTGTTGTACAGTGGTGTTTTATAAACAAACTCAAAATGTGCATGCATTTCTTTATTTTAGTGGTCTATTATGATATAAAGTCTTCCAAGTGCTAAATATCAGTAATTACCTTCCAGTTTGCTGCGGTTGATACGCCCATGTTATAGGTAAGCTGAATAGAGTCAATAGCTCTTATAATCTCATCCATGTCCCTTCCTGTTGCAGCTGGATATATAAGACAGCACTTCAGCTTGTTATCTGGTCCGATAATGAAAACCTACAGAACAGGGAATGCCAAATTGTTATGCAATTAGCTTTAAAGTACTATCTGATCTATGCAATGTGATGGAATAAGGAATTAATTTACTGTTACCCACATTAAGAAATTTGGCCACTAAGGGCACTCAATAACAAATCACAAAGAATGCGGGTCTGCACTGCCTATATTTTCTATTTAAGCTTATCTATGTTTGGATGTCTTTAATGCTTCTATGATGCTACACTCTCATTTACAACAATACAAAAGGTTTGGTAGAACTAAAATACATTTTTCTCACTTAAAAGTAGAAATCAGTGTAAAAAAATAAATGCAATTTTTTTTCTTTATTTAATGGGACAGATATCCCATTAGAAGTCAACATTTCAGAACAAATGATGTCATAAACATGTATACATTCAAGTCCACTATTTATAAAAAATGTTCCCGCTAAATGTTGTCACGGCACATGCTGTGCCAGCACGTCATCACAACATAGCCTAACATAGTGACAAAAACAACGTCCATGGCGTAGGACTATGAAATTCATCCACGTGATAACATATGCCTGCAATGCTAAGAAGACAAATGTGCATCATGTGAGACACATGAAAGTGTGTGATGTGCCATGGACGTCATAGCCAGGAACTAAAGAGTAAACATAGTAGAACATTAACCAACAACATCAATTCACAGTATTTTCAATAAAAATATATGTTACAATCACATAATTAGATTTTAAACATGGATTGCTCAAATATTTATATTTTAACATGATTCACAGTAATTTTTTACAATTAAATTTGCAATTATATGATTAACAAGATCAGTTAGGTATATTTTTAAAATTTGTAAATACATGTCAGTAATATAAAGACATCATGATATAATTTCATTTGATTTACTTAAGAATCTATGTCCAGTGGAAAAAATGTTCTTTTGGGCTTAGAGAATATGAATATAAATGTCATAATATTTACTAGTAAAAAAAACAGAACATTAAAAAATTAAAAAGGTGTAGTTAAAAATATTTAATTTTGTAGCAAATGCTATGACATACCTCTCTACATGATTTAATCTGGACATTCCCCATTCTGACCCAACTGCTGGAATGTTGGGATTTATGTCCCACAGCAGTGAGGCGGTTAACGGGTGCTGGTAATTCAGTGCTCTCTCCAGGAGAGGGAAGGGGTTTTGGGGTAAACCTAACAAATCAGAAATGCTACACATGGAACATGGAACATTTCACTAGAAATTCTATCACTCTTTTTCTGGCTGGAAATATTTCCCAGTATAACACTGCCCCTGGGACAAGTCATCCTTATGCTTTCAATAATAGGGATCTATTTACTAAAAGTGTACATGTTTTACAAAAGTGATGTAACCCATTACAACCAATCAGATTCCTGTTGATCCTCTTTGAAGGCACAATAGAAAATAAAAGATGATTTATTGGTATCTATAAGTTACAGCACTTTTGTGAACATGCTGTAGCAACATTTTATTAAATCATTCTAATGGTTTTAAAGATACACAATGTCCATGACAAAGCTGTTGCACAAAGTTTTCAATGTTTGTTGTTTTGTTTCATCGCATCAGTCATTTTAAAACCAGCTAAGAAAACAACACTATATAGAGTGTTAATTAGTTACTTCAGCTAGTTTGCTGCATTCATGTTAAGTAATCACTAGAGTTTGAGCAGATATATTCACAAATTATGCCATGTTTCCCTAAAGGTTGAATTAAATAAAACATTGTACATAATGAAAATTATTATGTGAACCATTTTATAAGGTATCTAAAATACATTAGTCGGTTCCCGTAGATGTTCTGAACTTGTCCTTGCCCTACAGGTTGTATATTAAATACAAATTACATAAGGGTTCATTCATTCTGCCAACGCATTAGGTATAAACTTTGCAGTCATTCTACATAATGCTTAACAGGAGTCTCTTGTGGTTTAAAAGAACTACTTACATGACGAGCAGTGAGTGCTAATCCTTGCTGAGTCTTCTCACTTGCTCTGATCAAGCCAAGCATTACTCCAATATCCCGAGATTTATCAGCAATTGAAAGAAAAGGCAGGGGTTTTGAAGGATCTTCTTTATTGAGTACATTAATGTCCTTTATGGAAATAAAATATTTAATAAAATGTCAGAAAACATAACCTTAAAAGTACACCTAGGGGTAAATGTATCAAACTGCGAGTTTGCCAGCGTGTTGAAATCGTGGCAAATCGCGGGTGTTTTCCCGCAATTTTTTTTAAAAAAAACTGGAAATGTATCAAGCTGCGATTTTGAGACTCATGTTCAAAATCGCTGGTCATCTCTGGCGATTTTGAGCGATGTAAACACTGACGAGTTTAGCAAACTCTCCTGTGTTTGGTAAACTCGCCTGTGTTGTAACAGTGAGCTGTCAACACATCACTGTTACACTGGCCCTGGTAAAAAGTAAAAGAATAGATAAAAGTTTTTTTTAAAAAAAGCGTGGGGTCCCCCCGTTATTTATGCTTAACCCTAGTGCTGCCTGAGTAGTGCTGGTCCCGTGAAAATCGGGGAAACATTTTGCGTGGGGTCCCCCCGATTTTCACTTTACCAGCACTAGGCAAACCAGCCAGGGTTGGCGGCACTATAGCAGGGGGACACGCGGCAGGGGTCCCCCTGCCATAATGACTAACCAACCCTAGACTGTTCAGCGCTGGGCTGGATTCCCTAGGGAGTGGGGTCCGCTGAAAAAACGAGCGGGCCCCCCCCCCTAGAAAGAACCAGCCCAGCGCTGATAGCACTAGGGCTCTTCCTACTACCCCTGGGCTGTGGGTAGTAGGATATTACGGCGGTAAATAGTAGAAAAAAATAAACTGACACCAATTTTGTTTGTGGAACTACAAGTCCCAGCCAGCCAGGTTGCCCTAAAAACTGTGGCCATGCTGCTGCTTGTATAACTACAAGCACCAGCATACCCACGGCAGCCAGGGCATGTTGGCACTTGGAGAACCACAAGTGCCAACATGCCCTGACATTCCTAGCTTGCTGGGCCCTGTAGTTCCACAAAGAAAAAAGTTAACAAAACAACAACACCCTCATACAAACCACACATATTTATTAAAAATAAAAACCCCCCAATAAAGACACTAACCACCCTCTTTTTAAGCATAAATAGTGGGGGGACCTCACGCTTTTTTTTTTTTTTACTGTTATCTGTTCATTCACTTTTTAACACTGCCAGGGCAGTGTAACAGTGATGTGTTGATACAACACGCTGCTATCAAGCAGCGTGTTGTATCTGGCGTGTTTTGAAGCAAACTCTCCTGAGTTTGCTAACTCGCAGCTTCATACATTGGAGACTTGTATAGCTGCAGTGGCAAACAGTGGTGAGTTTGATCTCTGGCGATTTTGCAAGTAGCGATTTTGACAGAAGCAGAACTCTGGCGATTTTGTATGAAAACTCAGCTTCATACATCGGCGAGTTTCAACTCTCCCGAGAAAATCGCTGGAGTTGCAAAATCGCAGCTTGATACATTTACCCCCTGTTGTCTATAAGCAGCGAAGGCAGCCACTTTGTTGTCTGAACCAACATTTATTTTATATACAGGAGTTTGTCAGCATTGAAGTTATTAAGTTGCAATCTTTGGGTTAAGAAGTGTAGACTTAACAGTTAAGAGACATAAATTGCTTATGGCTGTTCAATTTCTTTGCCCCCACTACTGTAGATATGGCCAAGAAGACCACCTCTAAAAGCATGGGATGTTAGCACTACCTCATCCCCACACAGCCAGTAAGACCACTCAAGCAGGCCCTGCATCACAACCCTCCAGCACTATAAGCTATTTTATTTATTAATTACATTCCCTGCAAGATTCAGAAGCTGAACAGCATACAGACCATACCTGGTTTGTAAAAGGGTCCATCTGCCATTGATTACTACTCTTTAGCACATACTAAAGTGCTGGCACTGGTTCAGTAAACTTTTCCTGCTATCAATCATGTAAAGGTGCATTTAGCTATGAAATACAATAGTGTATTAAACCTATATGTTAGAAAGAGGATACATAAATTAGGTATTGGTTCTGAATGTGCCCACCATTTATTTCACATAATTGGTGGTGGTACACCTCTATGTCGTTTAAACTTGTTTTTCTCCCATAGGTTTGTGACAATGTAAGCACATCTGGTGGTTACAATAGGAACAACTCATTAATTACTCTTTTTATTCAGATTTTGGTTTAGTATTCTTCTCTGTGTTTTTTTCACAGAATTTGCACTAGCCAACATCTAAACCCATAGAATTTATTTGCCAGCTTCTAACATATATATTTACAAGTTAACCCGTGCATGATACTCATGCATTCTAGTCAAATCAAGCTACTTAAGGTCTTAAAAAGGTTCTTGTCATGCATTTGGGCCTAGCCCAGGCCTCCTCAGGGGAAGAGCGTTACTTCCCGACGCAAGCGCCCTTTTTAATGTGTGTTCATGAGGTAAAATTACCTCACGAAAATGAGTTTGAGCCCTCAACTCGTAAATTTAGCCTTTACTACCCCTCCCACGGGGGGAAGAGGAGATGATGGAAGTTAACTGACTTCACTATTCTAATTTTTTTATCAAATAATGTCAGTATACCAAATTTTAGGTCAATTGGATGAGCCCTTTCTGAGAAAATAGTTTCTTCCACACACACACACACTAACACACGCCGCTAGGCTTTTACTTTTATATATTAGATAATGCTAAGAATTTAGTAGGTCAGTGTATAACTCCGCCCAGCAGGTGGCGCTGCAGCTTGTTGTTTTTTTTTTTCACACACAGACTAACACATGCCGCTAGGCTTATATATATTAGATACCAAATATATATATATATATATATATATATATATATATATATATATATATATATGTATATATAATTGATATATATACTTTATCAGAAGTTGGGTGATGTGAAGGTGATGACAAAGTGTACATATGTACATGTGTTTGTGGCACATCACATAATGATCTGATAAAGTTTGTGTGTTCTGTAAGTGGTCTGATGGATGTACATTGGGTTCCCACAGGCATATTCCATCCCTATTGGCATAATCAGAGTCACACTGACTGGAATTGAGAACATAGGGGAGGAATACAGCAGCACTGATATAGATGTTACTGGCATGGCACTGGATGGAGGCTTAGTCACACATACTGTCCTGATATAGCTTCTAATTTGTTTCCTGGATAAGTTACGGACGTTAGATACCAGTCACAAACCTGAACCACAAAACGCTCCCTCAATTGTTTCTTTTTTAACAATTCAGTGATATTTATTTTTAACTTACCTGAAGCCATTCCTTGTATCTCTCTATAGTATCAAAGGAAATTGCAATAACCTTCACCTTCCTCTCATTATACTGTGCAATATTCTTGGCCACATATGCAAGCTCGGTGGTACACACAGGAGTAAAGACACCAGGATGAGACAAGATAACTTTCCAGCTAAAAATTAAATAAATTAATAGGTTTTTATTATATTTTATTTGGTTATTTTATATCATGTATAGCTTTGATATATATGTGCTTTTTCCCGTTGAGAAACCTCTAATTTTTGAATTACTGAGCCTGATTGTTTTTACATGTGCAATTCTTTATAAGAAGAAGATAAAGCTTTTTCATTTAAATAAAACATGTTTTCCAAATATGTAAGATTTTAAAACAGGGATCACCCGGGGCTCCCTACACAAGCACGTCAAGTCGAAAACTGTAATCATATTGCTAGCTACGCACCACTGCATCCTTCTGAAGGAAAGCCCAGGATTGAATTTAGGATTCCCTAAGCATGCTTATATAGACAAGACTTACAGAGGCGCAAGAAATAATAATATAATAATAATAATAAAATCCTTACATCTCAAGGGTGGGAGAGTTGAGAGCCAAAAGGATATTTAAATACAAAAGAATATGTGTAATTTGTGAAAATATGTTACTTCAAAAGTGTAATTTTAATTGTGTTTAAAGTTAATGATTTAACCATGAGCTTATAATTAAGGTCCTAAAGGTATGGCAGGAGGTTTGGATAAATATTGAAATATAAATCCCACAAAAGGGGAGGGCTCAGTGGACCCATTTATGAGAAACGTTTTTCCTTTGCTTTCAATAGGCTATTTGGTGATCAACATTGAATACAGCACTTTTAGAGGGTCACATAATAATTTTTCAGAAGAGAATGGTCTTTAGGCAAGGATGTCAATAGAGAAGTAGTGATTAATAAGATATAATTTGTGGGCTCTGTGTTTACTTCCCAAACTATCCGTTTTTAAGGCTTTTTGAAGACTGATGTATAGAGGTGTGTGGAAATACACATGCTTGGTTGCTATGTTTACATTTATCACTTCCACTTTATGTATTTATGTTAAATCTGTGTTTAAAATATGTGTTCTGTTTACATGTATACTGTCACACAGCCATAGCCTGTTCTGCACAGGGCACATTTCCCTAGGGAAAAAAATGTGGGCCCCCTCCCATAGGAAAATAAACCTGCCAGTGGGTGTTGGCGTAACAAATAGTTAAATGTGTCAAGCGTTGTCCCTGAACGCTCCATAGCAGCCTGTTCGGTCCGGGTGTCGTGTTGCTTAGCACTAAACCACTGCATGTGGTTTAGGTGTTTGTAACCCACCACATATCAGGTGCAGTTTTAGTCTTCTGTCTCCTAAACAAATGATAGTAAATCCTGTAGTTTGAGACTGAAAACCGCAAAAACTACAGCTTAGTAAATCTACCCTTCAGAACCTTTAAAATTCTTATGGTAATCTTTAAATTAAAATTTTTATTTTACGCATATACAGTTCCAGATTGAGTTAATACAATAAGCAGGAACCAATTCCTACAACTTTCCTGTTTGTTACCAAAACTAAGTGAAGATAGACCTTTATTAACTGATTATGCATCCTGCCACAAGGGATTCTGTTTTAAAAATATAGCAGTATAACCAACTCAAACTGATTAAGTAACAACAATTTCCCACAGAATTGAAAAAGTAAACCAAATTTAAAATAATACATTTTTCACGGTAAATAGTTTACCTGTCTTTAGTGTATTCATGGAAATTAATGATGCCTTCTGTTGTATCAGCTTTAAAGTCAGGAACCTCGTCTCCCAGCATCAGCATGTTGAATGATGTCTCAGCCAACAGCTAGGTAACTATTTTAGGTGCAGTAAGATATGGATAGAGTATAAGTATTAGTTTGCAGCTTATTATAACTGGTGAATAGAAGAGGAGGAACCAGGTGTGCCATATTAATTCACAGATATACAATTTAAAGTTGTGACATTAGTTATTTAATTGGAGTGTGTGGAAATTGGGTTATAAAAAACTGGCAGTCTGCCATCTTAGCATGAATTGCTAACTGATTAAAACATCACAGTACATACAGCCTGCTTCGGTGACATCTCTAAGTAGCTTGATACGAGCACACTACATCATTATATATATATATATATATATATATATATATATATATATATATATATATACATATATATAGCAATATAGGTAATAAACAGTGGCGGTCACAACAGTATTCTATAAGTATGATATACAGAAAAAAGTCCACATTAAACACCTCTTCCACGTATGGAGGCAGCCTTCCTTAGAAATGGTAGGTAAGTCCAAGATAATAGAGTAGGTAAGGTACAGGATTAGGCGCACAGTGGTGTGATATTTGGATAAATAACCAAAGGTCAGTGGAAATATATATAGTCCAAAGTAGTTCAATATTCTGGACGGTCCTCTAGGACCATAGGAATTAATCCAGTTTTGTAGACATGAAAAGACAGAAAACGAGCAGGAGATCAGTAAAAGTAGTGTGTTAGTGATAGCCCATCACCGTACAAATACACACCAGAAAAATAAAATATTGCTTATCTGCATAGATATATCTTATACAGAAACTGGAACACGGCTTAACTGTACGGCTGTTCTCTCAGTAATACATAGCCAGCATTCTCTCCAAAAGAGTAGTGCAATCAGCAAATCTGCATGCCTGTTCTCCAGTCATACATCAGCAGCATACTGCTAACACCATATCTCTCCTTCACTGGATTCATGCCTGTGGTCCTAGAGGACCGTCCAGAATTTTGAACTACTTTGGACTATATATATTTCCACTGAACTTGGGTTATTTATCCAAATATTACACTACTGTGCACCTAATCCTGTACCTTACCTACTCTATACATATATATATATATATACACACACACACACACACACACACACACACACATATATATATATATATATATATATATATATATGTGTGTGTGTGTGACTAGCGGAACAGGAGAATCAGCAGATGGTGAGAGGATGCTAAAGTAAAGTCTATGACTAGCAGCAACTGGTTATGGATTAGACAATATGAACACGAGGATCTTGATGGACGTAAAGACGTGAGGAAAGTCAGTGGTCTGCGTACAGCAAGTTGTACCACTGCTATAGTGAGAGGAGTTGTCCAGGAATAGATAGGAGGTAGTGAAGTCAGTGGTCTGCGTACAGCAAGTTGTACCACTGCTTGTAGTGATGGGACTGGTTCCAGGTGCAAGTAGGTAACGGGGAAGTCAGTGGTCTGCGTACAGCAAGTTGTACCACTGCTTATAGTGAGGAAACTTGTAACTGGTGCCAATAGGAAACTGGGAGTCAGTGGTCTGCGTTCAGCAAGTTGTACCACTGCTATAGGTGAGGATAGGCACTAGTGTAGATGAGTGGAACATTGAAGGTAACACGGAGAGCACAAGGAACTTGATCCCAAATGGTATATCCAATACAATAGCAAATGACAAGCGCTGCTTGAGAGATACAAAGTCACTACTGAGATCCAGGCCAAATGAGACAAATAGCATCTATATCTTCTCAAGATAGAGGACTCCGTAGATGAGCAGGACACAGTCCAAGCGGATATGCAATAAACTAGTAAAGTCAATAGAAGGTAAGCATACCGCAATTCAGTTGAGCAGGCTGTCACAAGAGAAACACAGGGATAGCTGAGCGGCTGAACGCCGACATGAGTAGAGACCACAGGAGAGTGGTAGCGGTAATCCGTGTCTGTGTAGCACACAGGCAGAGAACTTGACACGAGTGGAGCAATGATGATTCTTGCGGAAATCAGCAGGAACCGAAGACACGATGAAACACAGGAGAGTTGAAGCGGTCTGGAAACCGGCAATGCAATAGTCAGGAATCAGCTGGGACTGAAGACACGATGAAACACAGGAGAGTTGAAGCGGTCTGGAAACCGGCAATGCAATAGTCAGGAATCAGCTGGAACTGAAGACACGATGAAACACAGGAGAGTTGAAGCGGTCTGGAAACCGGCAATGCAATAGCGAGGAATCAGCTGGAACTGAAGACACGATGAAACACAGGAGAGTTGAAGAGGTCTGGAAACCAGCAATGCAATAGCGAGGTATCAGCTGGAACTGAAGACACGATGAAACACAGGAGAGTTGAAGCGGTCTGGAAACCGGCAATGCAATAGCGAGGAATCAGCTGGAACTGAAGACACGAGGAGAAACACAGGAACACCTTCAGAGACTCACAGGGAATGAGACTCCAAGATCAGGCAACGAGGTAATGACCACAGGTGCTTTAAATAGGGAGTGTTACCTGATCAGCCAATTAACTAAAAGCAACAGGTCTGAAGGGTTCATAGAGGCTGCGCATGCGCAGACCATCAGGATGGCGGACGTCCACGGTTCCTAATAACGGGAGAAGAGGCACTCACGGTCCGGTGAGTGACAGGTGTTGAGCGTGCCAACAATCAGAATATGAGAAGCTTATCTGTGTCACACGGCGGACCTTCGGTTTGTACAACCGTGGTCCGACACACTTACCTGCTTCCCGCTGACCTCCTGCTCCGGCCGTCGGTGTCCTGTTCTCGGGTCTGCACATGTGTGGACTCGATCCTCTATGTCCTCTGCATGCTTCCTATTGGACAACCAATCTCGGCTCCAAACTTTAAAAGGCACTTCCCCCTGCAGCTCAGTGCCTGTTGATCGTGTTACCTGTCTGGTATCAGATGTGGCTCCATTTCCTCCCCCGCATTCCATTGGTCTTCAGAGCTCACGCTCCACCACTCCGCTGTACTGCTTGTCTACAGAGCTCACGCTCCAGCACTCCGCTGTATTGCTTGTCTACAGAGCTCTCACACTCCACCACTCTGCTGTACTACTTGTCTGCAGAGCTCACGCTCCACCACTCCACTGTACTGCTTGTCTACAGAGCTCACACTCCATCACTCCACTGTACTGCTCGTCTACAGAGCTTACGCTCCATCACCCCGCTGTACCGCTTGTCTACAGAGCTCACACTTCCCCGTTCCTAGTTTCCCAATTGTCTACAGAGCTTGAGCTTCGTCTCTCCTGCCGTTACCTGTTATCTGCTAAGTTCCTCCCTTCACATTCTCCTATAAGATCTCGCCTGATACTCCTAGTAGGACGCAGCTAAGACCAAACTACCTTGCGGCGGTTCCTGGTGATCACCGTCCGTTCGTTAGACTCCGTGCCTTGCTAGGAGTAGTGCTAAATTGGGCAGATCAAGAATCTAATCTGCAGAACCGTGACAATCTGTCACCGATCCTGATGACTGTACTCTGGACATGGATACAGCTTCCTTATATATCCTGGTTGTTTCTCTCCATTCGTGATCTGGTTTTCTTTTACGTGTAACTTTTGTGGGAAGAGCAGCTCGAGAATTTCATCAGTCTTGGTACCATTATATCACGCTACAAAGATACTTTTTTCACCAATCCACTCATTAACTCTGGTCGGATTCTGCAGTTCAAAATCATGGACAGTGAGAAGTGTGAGGACTGGATGGTGGAGTCTATCAGGCTGTATCAGAATCCACATGATTTTGAACTGCAGAATCCGACCAGAGTTATTGACTGGATTGGTGAAAAAATCCAAAATATAGCATCTGATTTATGTTATCTTTAGTTTGATTACCTCAATGAACAATAAAAATGACGACATGTCAATATGCTTTCACACACAGGATTAGAATAATTGACATAATTAAATCCAGATATATAATAAATTAGCAAAGGGTGTTAAAGAAACACCCAACACCTTACAGATATTGCAGACGATAAATTTATTAAAAAAAAAAGCATAGGAGTAATATTTTAAATATAAAACACACCCGAAAACAAACATGTTCTGACAAGTGAATATACTGTATACCTATTTTCTGAAAGAGAAACATTATAAAACGAACATCTATGAATGTATAGTATAGTACAGTCAAGTAAAAGCTGTTGTGGCGGTACACAATTATTTTTTTTTATTTTTATTTGTGTAGCGAAATTATGTTTTTTAAATAAGAGCTAATTTTTTTGATGGTTGTAGCTGAGAAGAGAGGCCCATGGCTCATGGGTAGCAATATAATCACAATTATGTGTCAGATTAAGAACCAGATTCATATAATTAGATTTTGCTTTGCACATCATCATCATCATCATCAATTTATATATATAGCGCCAACATATTCCGTAGCGCTTTACAATTGGGGACAAACGTAATAAACTAATAAACAAACTGGGTAAAACAGACAAAGAGGTGAGACGGCCCTGCTCGCAAGCTTACAATCTTTGGGACAATGGGAGATTGACACATGAGGTTAAGTATACCTTTTGCATCTTGGCCCAGCCAGACTGCAAAGGTAAGATGACTCATAAGCTAAATGATCCTGTCACACAACAATGTTGGTCCGGGGGTAGTTGTCTTGTGTGAAATTGTGTAACAGGCTAAAGGTAGTGAGGTTAAGATGGTGGTTGAGGAATATTATAAGCTTGTCTGAATAGGTAGGTTTTCAGAGAACGCTTGAAAGTTTGTAGAACAGAGGAGAGTCTTATTGTGTGAGGGAGAGAGTTCCATAGAGTGGGTGCAGCCCGAAAAAAGTCCTGTAACCGGGAATGGGAGGATGTAATGAGGGTGGATGAGAGACGCAGATCTTTTGCAGAACGGAGTTGCCGAATTGGGAGATATTTTGAGACAAGAGAGGAGATGTATGTTGGTGCAGCTTTGTTGATGGCCTTGTAGGTTAGTAAAAGTATTTTATATTGGATTCGGTAGAAGACAGGCAGCCAGTGTAGAGACATACAGAGTGATTCAACAGAGGAATAGCTATTTGCAAGGAAAATCAGTCTTGCCGAAGCATGCAAAATAGATTTTAGGGGTTTGAGTCTGTTTTTGGGAAGACCAGTAAGGAGGGAATTGCAATAGTCAATGCGGGAGATGATTAGTGCATGAATTAAGGTTTTAGCAGTGTCTTGTGTGAGATATGTGCGGATTCTGGAAATGTTCTTTAGATGTATGTAACATGATTTAGATATAGAGTCAATGTGGGGAACAAAGGATAGGCGTGAATCAAGGATTACACCTAGGCAGCGAGCTTGTGGGGTGGGATTTATGGTCATGTTATCAACAGAGATAGAAATGTCAGGTATGCTCTTGTTGGCGGGTGGGAATATTATTAACTCTGTTTTAGAAAGATTAAGTTTGAGTTGACGAGAGGACATCCAAGATGAAATGGCAGAAAGACAGTCAGTTACACGGAAAAACACAGATGTCGAGATATCAGGAGAGGATAGATAGATTTGGGTATCATCCGCATAGAGATGATACTGAAAGCCAAAGGAACTTATTAGATTTCCAAGAGAAGCGGTATAGATAGAGAACAGCAGAGGACCTAGCACCGAGCCTTGTGGTACTCCAACTGATAGGGGAAGCGGAGCAGAGGTGGCTCCAGAGAAATTAACAGTGAAAGAGCGATTAGAGAGGTAAGATGAGAACCAGGATAGAACTGTGTCTTGAAGACCTAGGGATTGCAGCGTTTGTATGAGAAGAGAGTGGTCAACGGTGTCAAATGCAGCCGAGAGATCAAGGAGAATTAGGAGAGAGTAATGGCGTTCAGTCTTGGCAGTGATCAGATCATTAACAACCTTGGTCAGCGCAGTCTCTGTGGAGTGTTGAGAACGAAAGCCAGACTGAAGAGGATCCAACAGGTTGTTTGCGGAAAGAAAGCGTGTGAGGCGAGTGTAGGCAAGTCTCTCTAGAAGCTTGGAGGGGCAAGGGAGCTGAGAGATGGGACGGTAATTTGAGAGAGAGTTTGGGTCGGAGTTTTGTTTTTTTAGAATAGGAGTAATCACTGCATGCTTGTATAGTGATGGAAAGATGCCAGTAGAGAGTGAGAGATTACAGATTTGAGTTAGAGGTGAAATGAGCACAGAAGACAGGGATCTACCAATTTGCGAGGGAATAGGATCAAGAGGACAGGAGGTAGAGTAGGAAGATAAGAAGAGCGTAGAAATTTCCTCTTCATTTGTGGGGTCAAATGAAGAAAGGGTGTCAGAGGGTAGTGGGAAGGAAATGAGCTGATGGCTTGTTGAGGAAGAAGATACCATTTCTAGTCTGATCTTGTCAATCTTGTCCTTGAAGTAGGAAGCAAGATCCTGAGCACTGATAGTAGATGGAGGTTTCGGGGTGGGAGGATTGAGAAGATGATTAAATGTATTGAAAAGGCGTTTGGGGTTAGAAGCCTGAGCATAGATAAGAGATTGGAAGTATGTTTGTTTTGCAGTGTCCAGAGCATTTTGATAGGAGTGGTAGACAGAAGTATATGTGAAGAAGTCATTAGAGCTTCGAGATTTACGCCAGTGACGTTCTGCTTTACGGGACAGTTTTTGAAGATTTCGTGTTGCTTTGGTGTGCCACGGTTGACATCGAAGTCGACGTGTAGTATGAAGTGTCGCTGGAGCCACTTGATCAAGGGCCGTTGCTAAGGTTAGGTGAAAATGAGGTACTGCCATCTCAGGGGATGAGAATGTAGAGATAGGGGAGAGAAGGTGTTGGAGAGAGGTGGAAAATTGTTGAAGATTAATAGAATTAAGATTTCTACGAGTATGAGGAGGCTTGGTTGAGTTAGACAGTAGAGAGGTTAGAGCAGTGGGGGTGAGAGTGTAGCTGATAAGGTGATGATCCGAGAGGGGGAAGGGTGTATTAATAAAATTAGAAACTGAGCATAGTCTAGAAAAAACAAGATCAAGGCAGTGGCCATCCTTATGAGTAGATGATTCAATCCACTGGGAGAGGTCAAGTGAGGATGTTAGAGAGAGTAGTTTGGAAGCAGCTTTGGAAGGTGGGTTATCAATGGGGATGTTGAAATCACCCATGATGATGGTGGGGATGTCTGAAGATAAGAAGTGAGGGAGCCATGCAGAGAAATCCTCAATAAATTGTTGGTGTGTTCCAGGGGGACGATAGATCACCGCAACACGTAGAGAGAGTGGATTAAAAATGCGAATAGCATGTACTTCAAAAGATGTGAACGTGAGTGATGGGACATTTGGTAGAACTGTGTATGTGCACTGTGGGGAGAGAAGTAGTCCAACCCCACCTCCTTGTCTGCCTTCAGGTCTGGAGGTGTGGGTGAGATGGAGGCCACCATGTGAAAGTGCTGCAGGTGAGGCAGTGTCTGATTGCATGAGCCATGTTTCTGTTATTGCCAGAAGGTTGAGGTTTTTTGAGAGGAAGAGATCATGAACGGAGGTAAGTTTGTTACATACAGAGCGTGCATTCCAAAGGGCACATTTAAAGGACTTGGGAAGAGAGGGGAGACAGGTGATGTGTTTGAGGTTTGCTATAGAACGGTAGTGTTCTGATGTATGTGTGTGTGAGGAGTGTGGGGGACCTGGATTAGGTGATATATCACCAGCTAATAGAAGCAGAGTGAGAGAAAGATAGGCAAGGGGATTGTAAGATGTGTGGCCTTTTATTTTCTGGCGACAGGTGGAGGCTGTACTTGTTAGAGATAATAAATAGGATAACAGTTCATGGGTGTTAAATAGAGGTGAGTGGAGTAATGCAGGTGCAATATGAACAAATTTGTGTGTTGGTGGAGGGGTGAAAGATGACACAGTCCTAAAGATCATGCCATGAAATGAGACTAAGAAAAGCAATTTGTGAAACATCAGGGGGTAAATGTATTAAGCTCCGGGTTCTTCAACACCCGCGAGTTCGGCGTCTTCGCCGTTTAAATTTAAAGCGGCGCTGCCTTGTAAGGGGAAACTTCCCTTTACAAGGCAGCGCTGCTTTAAATTTAAACGCCGAAGATGCCGAACTCGCGGGTGTTGAAGAACCCGGAGCTTAATACATTTACCCCCAGATATTAAAATAATTTAAGGGGAAGATTTATATATATTTTTTAAAACCATTTTTTGACTTTGCAGTGTGGTGCAGATTTTTAGCTGCATAAACGCATACTTACCAACTTTGGAAAGTTGGCTTCCGGGAGCCTGCCAGAGGTGGGCGTGATGGGGGGCAGGGCTCCAACATTCGCGTCATTTTGGACCCCCCTGTGACGTAATGACGCAAACGCCGCGATTCCCGGTGAATTGCGGCATTTTGGACCTAATTCTGCCCACTTCACTAGGAAGTGGGCAGATGCGGGAGTCCGTGAGACTCTCGCGAAATGCGGGAGTCTCCCGGACATTCCGGGAGAGTTGGCAAGTATGCATAAATGACCTATGTGTTAACTCAACCTCAGATACGGCATTAATGACTACTTGGGGGAGAATTATCATTGTGCAGGTTTTGTGGCAGGTTCACAGCTGCCGCATATCGCCGGTAATTTTTCCATCCAAGCCACTAGATTTACTATTCAGCGGTTTGGAAGGTGTAAGCTCACACCACTGGCAATGTGCATTGATCTGAGGCGGTTTTGAAACTCCTATATCACATTTGGTTTAGGGTAAACATCACTAATTACTAAAAATAAAACACCTCCATTCCCTGTATGCTATGTAGTATCAAGCCCCCACACATAGATATGTCCTCTTTGTATTTTTACATACAAAAAATCTGGATATTGATTTGTAACGTGGAAATTTGTAAAACTTTAAGTGGTTTCGTTCTGATAAATCTAGTGGTTTTGAAATCAGCAAAAAAACTACAGAAAAATGCTATAGATCTGTTTTACAAAGCGGCTATTTTATACATTTCCTCACTTACTAAATCATTTCAACTAATTGAAATTTTGCTTTGTCTAGACACATAAATAATGACATTATTATGCACATGGCAGCACACTGCTATAAACAGCAAAGGAGTTGCTATTTTTATTTGCACATAAAAATGCAGAAATCTCACTTGCACACATTTGCAAATGTATGGCAAGCCACCCGCCACTTCACGGTGTTCGGCTAATAGGGTGTTCCTAACGCTAAACAATGAGAGTCCCTATTTTTTAGCTATACATATATGTGTTTTTAAATTGAGAGCTACCTTACCAAGAGGTACCCCAAACTTCTCCAAATGGCAATATAGCACCAGCACTCCCCATCAGCTACTGACACCATGGCATGCCTCTCAAACAAACAATACAGAAGTGGAAGTTGCTCAATCAATTTATAGGTTCATAGCAGGTGCTTGAAAGGGTGGGGTTATCCAACAAGGAACAAATAGAGAGAAAAATCCCCCAGCACACTGCTATAACCAGCAGATAAGTTGCTATTTCTATTTGTACATGGGGTACCTCTTGGTAAGCGCTGTGAAGTGGCGGGTGGCTTTCAATATATTTGCAAATGGGGGAGATTCAATTAGTTGTATCAGGAACATCCACGGGACACTTCGCAGTGGAGATGTAACTGCCGGCAGTGTGCGCAGTCCAATGTCCACGTGCCACATCACCGGCAATTGAATCTCTCCCATATTTGTAATTTATGAATAAATCAGTTTGAAGTTTAAAATTTTAGGTAATTTTTTCTTATCATTATTGAATTTATGTTTAAGGGTTTTTGAGTGCCTCTTAATTTTTATTGTGTATTTATCTTTGTTTAGGGGAGCGGAGCCCCTAGAGGTAACCATTTCGCTTATACAGCTACAATTGTGTTTTATTATCTGACCATTTCCTAACATATAGATATCTGTGATTATTTTTAGCACACATATTTTGCTTGTTATAAAATTATATACTGCGTGATCTGTGCTATGTTCTGTGTTCACTAATTATTTTCCATATTTCATGAAATTTTCTAAACAGGTCCCAACATTCCAGGATACATACAAGAATCCAGTAACAGGTTATGAAAGCTGGAATAACAGGTAGGTGAGAGCAACACTATTTTAATATATTGTGTGGAATTCAATTGCCGGCAATGTGGTGCGCAGACAACGCACTGCACACATTGCCTTCAATTGCTGTAGAATTTTCTGACGAAATCTCCGCCATGAAGTGTCTAACGGATGTTCCAGAGACATTTCGCAGCTAATTGAATTCCCCCCATAATGTCATGTGTAATGAAGCACAGCCACAGCCCATGTTGGCCCCACCACCATGTGGCCACGCCACTTTTGATGGGGCCGCCGCTGCGCAGCAACGCGCATCCCTTCTGCTACCCTTTGACATGATGCTCCTGCACTGCTTTCAATAGACTGGGCCAAGCATGCTCATAAGAGGCCCACATTCTTCTCTATTGAGAGGAGGCTGGATCACCATTGCTGGGACCCTACATAAATGTTGCAATGGGGCACAGAGATGCACTGTTCTAACCCTGGCCTTACGATAGTGAAGTGATGTGACTTGACAGTGTTAGTTATAAATGCAAAAGTCACATTACTCTATTTGTGCATAATATAATATAATGAAGTGTCTTATACACCAGAGAGACTAGGGCATTGTCAATTTTATTAATAAAAATAATAAAGTTATGAGAGCACTGACAAATGAATGAAAATAACAGATTTATTAAAATAATAATAAAATCAATAATTCATATTGTTCATATTGTGTATAACATCATATAACACCCGACAATTGATAAATAACTCTTTAAAAGCATATAAACATCAATAATTTGCATGTATACAGTATATAAATAAGCCTATTGTCCACAGTCTGTCCAATTCTGGGATAATTAGTTCATATAAATTAGCACTAAGGCAATCAGATGGTGGGTGAAAACAGTTTTATAAAAATGTTTCCCAATTTGAACATGATGGTAACAGTGGTACTTAGCTGCAATTTGATTCCTCCACTGATAAAGGGACAGATCCCCAGCATAATTGAAATGTGATGTGGACCTCCGTATCTGCAGCGTATTGTCACGCTCCTGTTAATACAGCTCCGAAAAGTAACATCCCGATGCAAAAGCGGGAACTATGTCTGTAGTAGTTGAATGTATTGGCAAAGCCGTTTGGTGTTAGAATAACTCTAGAGGATCTATGGTGAACGTACGGGAGGTATGATTTTATTGAGTATGCTGGTGTCAGCTGACATTTTTTTCTGTGCCTTTCAGTAGGTGGTTTCTTTAGAGGTAAATCATTTATTGTTGTTTTTATTCATTTGTCAGCACTCTCATATCTTTATTATTTTTCATTTTTTGGATATCAGTAACAGGCTACAGTGCCTGTTATTCAGAGAGCTGCAGATTTGTTAGGCACTGAGAAATGTGATTTTGTTAAACTGATGCCATCTTGTTGCCTTATAGCCATTTTATTCTCTTATAGCTCAAAGACAGCTTTATACAACTAGTTTGTAGGAGTTATTCATTATTATCTCGCTGTTTGCAAAAAACTATGCCCATGACCTTCGATATGGCAGACGGGAGATATACCAACCTCCCTGGGGGGGATTTCTGTGTGAAAATGTGAGAATGAAGCAAGATCTGTGTAAAGGAAGCATGAGTGGTTAAAACCTTTTGGGGCGTAGTTTTCTGAAATACGTGATTTTGTGCTATATAGATATGAACTTGTAACTAATAAATCAGAGCTAATTGCACACGTAGTGTCTTTTACACTCTCCGGCTGATGAGCTCATAAACTGATAAACTGACACTTACAGGTGAACAGACAGTTTAGATCCAACAGCACCATTCATTAGTTATATCTATTAGTGCCTGGTTTATATTTATTTCTGTTTAGTAATTTTATTAATAGATGCAAATGTCGCATTTTCCATCCAACTGTAATTAAATACAATCAGACCAACATCTGTTGTTTACCGCTTCAGATGACACCAAGGCTGAATCAGTTTGTGACAGCAGTCCACTATCTGGAATGTGAAGATGCTATTCTAACTTCACTACCCCACTTCCATAAGGCCTGTGCTGCAGTCTTTGATGATCCTCACAGTTGTGCTACATCATAAGCTACTTTCACATCCATACTGAAATAAACCCCAGAATGCTGAAGGTGTGTAGATAGAATTTCTGTTTGAACAGTGCAAGTGCGGAACATTGTTTTGCCAAATGCCCCTATTAGATCTTTTCCTTTATTAATTCTTGATCTACAATATCTTCCTAGCATTCCAATGTGCTATGTTTCTCAGTCTCTTCAGGTTAAAGTCCAGGACAATATCATTATGTAACCAGCTATTATGGATTCATCATCAACCTAAGTTTATATAGCACCAACATTTTCCATAGTGCTTGACAATTGGAAACAAACACAGTAATTAACCAATACTGGGTAATACAGACAGATAGAGAGGCAAAAATGCCCTGTTCACAAGCTTACAATCTATAGGACAATGGGAGCTTTATACTTGAGCTTAAGTGCTACATGTTGCATATTGGTGCAGCCAGATTGCAAAGGTAAAAAGTGCTTAGTGGGCTTTATGATTCAATCACACAGCAAAGTCGGTCAGCGGCAGGCGCGGGCCGACGGACGTCACATTTATATTACTTCCGGGGGGGGGCGGGCGGCCCTAACAGCCGTGATTCTGAGCGGCCCCGGGGGCATCCCAGCCCGCCCCTGGTCAGCGGTCAGAGGTAAATTTTATGGAGAAATCCTTTGCCAAGCAGAAAAGATTCCCATTATTCAAAAGTCATCTTCTGTTCAATTATAGACTATTGATTGGTCTCCCATCACATCAGGAGCAGTAACTACTGAGACACAGCACCACTGCTAAAAACTATCAGAGGATTCTTGTCTTCAACATAGTACATTCTCCATATAAACCCAGCATCAACTGGGAAACCAGACAAATAAACTTTACTGTGTGTAGAAATGTATGTTTCCAGAAAGCCTTCTGCCACCAACCAGGCTCCACTGGAGCTTCCATTAGCTTATCATGAATTTGTAGACCTCTTTATTAAATGTCAGGCTAAACAATTGCCTCCACATAGACTATATGAGCTATAACCTAGGTCCCTAGGCCTGTTTGGCTAGATTTATGCCATATCCGAAACAGAACTAAGCTGTATTTACTGTATTACAGCTAATGCAAGTAACATAGCGCATGCGCAATGAGCTACGTTACTTGCGTAAGCTCTAGGTACAGTATTAGGTGATTCCCCCACTAGCGTGGGAAAATCACATTATACTGTAGTTATAGCTTACGCAATGAACGTAAGTTCATTGCGGTTCGGAACTTCTACCTAATAGGAGGTGTTTGCGGCGCCTCAAGATTTGTTTTATTTTACTACAATCAAGAACACAGAGTCGAGATGTTACAAATATGGGGCCCTTCTGGCCGAAGTGATGCTGAATTTCTTCAAGCCATTTTGGAAGTACACATTTGCTGGGACTGGGGCAAGCATGGACTATTGGAGGTATAAATATTAAGGGACTGGGGCAAGCAAGGACACTTTGGAAGAAGAAAGAAGACATCTTTGGTGAGGTTTTTTTTTTTATTTTATTAAATAGATGTGGTTAAAATGAGCGTGGTTAGTGTATTTATTGTGGGGTTTTTATTTTTAATAAATAGATGTGGTTTTTACTAGGGTGTTGTTGTTTTTTTAACTTTTTTTGGGGGGAACTAGAGGTCCCAGCAAGTCAGGGATGTCAGCACTTGTGGTTCTCCAAGTGCCAACATGCCCTGGCTGCCGTGGGTATGCTGGTGCTTGTAGTTATGAAAGCAACAGCATGGCCACACTGTTTTGGGCAACCTGGCTGGCTGGGACTTGTAGTTCCACAAAAAAATGGCGTCCGTTTGTTTTTTTTATACTTTATCGCCGTATTACCCTACTACCCACAGCCCAGGGGTAGTAGGAAGAGCCCTAGTGCTATCAGCACTGGGCTGGTTCTTTCTAGGGGGGGGGGCCCGCTCGTTTTTTTCAGCGGACCCACTCCCTAGGGAATCCAGCCCAGCGCTGAACAGTCTAGGGTTGGTTAGTCATTATGGCAGGGGACCCCTGCCGCGCGTCCCCCTGCTATAGTGCCGTCAACCCTGGCTGGTTTGCCTAGCGCTGGTAAAGTGAAAATCGGGGGGACCCCACGCAAAATTCTTCCCCGATTTTCACGGGACCAGCACTAGTCAGGCAGCACTAGGGTTAAGCATAAATAGTGGGGGGACCTCACGCTTTTTTTTTTTTTAAACTTTTATCTATTCTTTTACATTTTGACAGCTCCCGGAGCTCCGGCAGCTGTATGACAGGGCAGTGTAACAGTGATGTGTTGACAACTCACTGTTACAACACAGGAGAGTTTGCCAAACACAGGAGAGTTAGCTAACCTCGGGAGTGTTTACATCGCCCAAAATCGCCAGAGATGACCAGCGATTTTGAACATGAGTGTCAAAATCGCAGCTTGATACATTTCCTCTGACGTCGGTGCCGGGGCCATCTTGTCACAAAAAGATCCCCATACTCACCGCTTACATTCATGTGCCTATTTTTCCCGTCAGTTCTCTTCAGCGGAAACCAACTATGTTGGAAATCGAGAACTGTTAGCAATTAAATGGGCCTTTGAGGAATGGCGACATTGGTTGGAAGGCGCTGCATACCAGATCTCCGTTATTACGGATCATAAGAATCTGCAGTATATACAGTCGGCCAAACAATTAAACCCTCGACAGGCTCGTTGGTCACTGTTCTTCACCCGTTTTAGCTTTATAATCACCTTCCGTCCAGGTTCTAAAAATGTCTGAGCTGTACCTTACAAAGGTTTCAGAGATTAGCTCCTGATAATACTCCGGTAGGATGCTTGTTTGTCCCAGTTCATCTAAGGAAGGCGGTCCTTGCTGAAGCACACAATAATCAGACTGGTGGACATCCTGGAGTCTTCAAAACAGTGGAAATCCTTTCCCGTACTGTATGGTGGCCGTCTTTGTCCGCTGACGTCAAGAGTCACGTCCTGTCTTGTGAAGTTTGTGCCAGGAACAAAGTTCCCAGGACTCGCCTGGTAGGTCAATTGGTTCCGTTGGCCGCTCCTGCAAAACCTTGGACACATTTGTCCATGGACTTTATAGTTGATCTGCCACCCTCTGCCGGACACAATACCATTTGGGTCGTGGTGGTCCGGTTCAGCAAAATGTCACATTTCATTCCGTTAACCAGGCTTTCTACGGCTCGAGATTTGGCTGTCTTATTCATTCAACACATTTTCCGTCTCCATGGACTCCCTACTGACATCGTCTCCGATCGGGGTTCTTAGTTCATAGCACAGTTCTGGAAATCCTTCTGTACCCTCCTCGGATTCAAAATCAGTTTGTCATCCGCATACCACCCTCAGTCAAATGGGCAGACTGAAAGGGTTAACCAGTCCTTAGAGAAGTTTTTACGATGCTACACATCTGAGTTCCATGACAACTGGTCCTCCTTGCTACCCTGGGCGGAATTTGCCTGTAATAATTCCTGTCACTCATCTACCAAAACCTCTCCTTTTTTTGCAATTATGGTTTTCACCCCAGATCTAACTCTTTGTATTCACTCATGTCCGTTGGTATCCAGGAGATCCGTTCCACTGCCAGAGATCTCAGAGTTATCTGGAGGACAGTACACTCATCATTGAAACAAGCCTCACTTGTTGCAAAAAAAAAATCGGACCGCCACCATACCACCTGCTCCCTTAAGGTGGGCCAGAATGTGTGGCTGTCTACAAAAAATATCAGGCTCAGACAGCCTTGCAAGAAGTTGGGCCCTAAGTTCATCGGGCCATTTTCTATCATTAAGCAGGTGAATTCTGTCGCATTCAGATTAAAAATTCTGCGCTCATTGAGAATCCCCAACACGTTTCATTGTTCGCTGTTGAAGCCGGTACTATATCCTGGTCAAGCCCAGTCTTCAAGCGTGCCTGGGAAAGGTCCAGCGGGCCACAAAGATTCGTGGTTCAAAGGATCCTTGATTCTAAAAAAGTGCAAGGGCAGGTGCATTTCCTAGTGCAGTGGAGGAATCGCGGGTTAGAAGAGCATTCTTGGGTTCCGCGGAGACAACTCCATGCCCCTAAACAGTTGAAGGAGTTTTTCAGGAAATTCCCCAGAAAACACGGATGTCGGGGTCCCTCGACCCCTCCTAAAGGGGGGGGTACTGTTACGAGCCGCAGCGGTGCCCAGCCGCCACAACTCCCCTACCTCCGTCCCGTCCAGGTTCTAAAAATGTCTGAGCTGTACCTTACAAAGGTTTCAGAGATTAGCTCCTGATAATACTCCGGTAGGATGCTTGTTTGTCCCAGTTCATCTAAGGAAGGCGGTCCTTGCTGAAGCACACAATAATCAGACTGCTGGACATCCTGGAGTCAAGCCCTTTTTCTACTACTTCAGGATGGGAGAGGGCTAATTTTGTTGTCATCACTGACCATGACGGTCAGAGCACTCCATGAAGGATGTCAATCCTCACTTGACTAGATGGTGCCTGTCTCTTCAGCATTTTTTTGTGAGGTTTGTCATTGTCCAGGATGCTTACACCTCAATATGAAATAATTTTGTCCCAGACAGGACTGGAGTGCCGGTCTTCTGCCTTAATCATGTCTATCAAAATATATTTGATAGACATATCAAATACTTGCCTGCATTTGAAATGCTGGCAAGTATGGCAGAGGAATGTCCATTTTGCAGGCTGTCAAAGTAATAATTAACAAAAACCCTATATTACCAATTAGGCCAATATAATGAACTAATGAATTTGAATTTTATGTGTCTGTGCTTTTAAGAGAAAAGACAAAAAAAAACATATTGCTCAATATAGTTAGAGAAAAACAAGTTATAACAAGAAACATACGTTTTGTACATTTCCATGATCTTCTTTATTTCACAATGGCCGAACAAGGCCAAGGACATATTTGCTCAAAATAAAGTCCAAAAGACCCTTCCAATAACCTTAATGAACCATAAACCTTAATCAATTTAATGAATATTAATGATAGAGACGTAGAGTATCAGCAGTGACGTAAGCTGGGAAGGTGTGGTTTGGCAAGGATAATTAGTGTTTCTGGCAATGATTAGTAACATTTTCTATAAAAAAATGAGTTACCCAAATATTATTATTATTATTTATATAGCACTACTAATTCCGCAGTGCTGTACAGAAAACTCACATCAGTCCCTGCCCCATTGGGGCTTACAGTCTAAATTCCCTAACACAGACACACACACACACAGACTAGGGTTAATTTGTTAGCAGCCAATTATCCTAATAGTATGTTTTGGAGTGTGGGAGGAAACCGGAGCATCCGGAGGAAACCCACGCAAACACAGGGAGAACATACAAACTCCTCACAGAGGAGTTGGTCGGGGATTGAACTCATGACCCCAGTGGTGTAAGGCAGAAGTGCTAACCACTTAGCTACCGTGCTGCCGAAATATACATTGTCAATTGGCATTTGAGATCCTTGGCGTATGTTTGCTTCGTCCAGTAAGGGCTGTATCTATGTATCATATTAAAAAAATAGAAATATTATATTTTGAAAACCCTCTCCTCTCAATTATAATTTAAAGAGAAGATTAGAAAAATCTTATTCAAGGCAGATATCATCATGATGTAATTTCTTATTGTGATTTTTACTGTAACTGCTAAGTGAGCACAGTGCAGTCCAGAGAGATTTAAATAGCATTGGATTTTGCTGTAAAATGGGTGGTCAGTGCCCTTCATTACTACCACAGGGAGGAGGTAGGAAAGGATTCATTTTGTTGTTGCCCGTAATCAAGCCCTCTTGAGTTGGCTGTACTCCATGCCGGATACCAATCCTTGGTTGATATGGTAGCAACTGATGCTCCAGCTGTATTTTTTTGTTGTTCATCATCATCCAGGCAATCTACACTTCAATACAGATTTTTTTTGTCCCAAACAGGCCTGGAGTGTAATGCTTAGGTCAAAACATCTCAGTAATGGAGGAGGTATGTGGCAGACTGGTACTGTGCCACATGAGAAGATTCCCCAGAACCATGTAATTGCTCTGCCCGATGAAAAACATTTCTAAGAAACATGTTGATTATCTTTCAATAATGAAGTTTGCATTGAGACAATAGCCTCCAATTTCATTTATATTGCAACTGAGCTTGAGCTGAGGTTTCCAGAAAACTACTGCCCTTGTGCAATCAACGCCGGTGCTAGGGTTCACGGCGCCCTAGGCAAAATAACGCCGCCGCTCGCCCGCCCCCCGCTCACCAGATAAAAGAATAATTAATTACAATTAATTTAAATGTTACTTACCTTTTCTTCCTTTAGCTGCTCCTCGTGATGCATGCTGAGAGGGGAGGGAAGAACTCAGAGGCGCCGCCGGACAGACTATCACATGATCACTGACTAGTGTGAGATGGAAAAACAGCGGCGGCGGGGCCCTTCTCTCCTGAACCGCTGACTAGATTAGAAAATCTAGTCAGCGGCGCTCTGCAGGTCCCGGGGCCCTAGGCAACTGCCTAAGGTTGCCTAATGGGAGGGTCGGGCCTGTGTGCAATACAGTATAAATCTTTGTTTGCATGTGTTATTTTTAGCATGGGGAAAGCCGTCAGCAATATTCAAAAGCAGAACAATAATGCCTTATCAGATTAGCAAAATTGATTTTCCTATGAGCAGGGACTGTTCTGGGATGCCAGGACAGTCCTCTCAAATCATGACTGTATCATCAAGTCAACACAGTTGGGGAATATGGTATATCATTGCTCAATCATTTGTCATTAGCAGATTTTTGTTTTCATTGGTACAGTGTGTGCTTTTATTTATATTTATAAGTATGAGAGCACCTATTTATATAATACAGGGTGTGGAAATCTTTCTCAATTTTGTAATAATCTTACTAACAGGCTGGGAAATTTGTAATGAAAACTGACAAACATTTTGGGCCTGATTCAAAGCTGGATGTACATCTGTTTGTGAAGCATATCTTGTGTGACTCCACACTGACCATGCCCAGAAACAATCATCATCATCATCAGCAGCAGCAGCTATTTATATATCGCCACTAATTCCACAGTGCTGTACAGAGAACTCACTCACATCAGTCCCTGCCCCATTGGAGCTTACAGTCTAAATTCCCTAACATACACACACACACACACACACACACACACACACACACACACACACAGAGAGACAGACTAGGGTCAATTTGATAGCAGCCAATTAACCTACTAGTATGTTTTTTTTTTGGAGTGTGGGAGGAAACCGGAGCACCCAGAGGAAACCCACGCAAACACGGGGAGAACATAAAAACTCCACACAGATAATGCCATTGTCGAGAATTGAACTCATGACCCCAGTGCTGTAAGGCAGAAGTGCTAAATGTTAAACCACCGTGCTGCCCCAATGAGCCCAGTTGCAAGTTATTCATATCTGTATGCTTCTGACACATACGATCCCTTACAACTTTAGAGGGGGAATGGAGGAGGGAAGAGGCGAACTAACATAGTCCATGTACCGTAAGGGATGTTAACCCAGATGAAGCTCATTCAAATCCTGCGCCTACCGTAAGTACACTTGTTTTCAGCCATATCTTCTGCCCCTGCTACAGTTCAGGTGTAAATGCCGGATGATAGTGATGACCAACATAACATTACCTCTCAGAATAAGATTGGATGACTGCCAATTCACCTGCACACCTGACACCAGTGATTTCATGAAACACCACTATAGACCATTGAAAGGGAACGCCTATTGTGCCATTTTGTTTCTCAGAAGTGATGAGTTTGTTATTATAGAGTTGGGTGAAACTTTGCTTAGTAACCTGCAAAAAACTAAACATTACTTTTTTTTTTTTAAAAGCAGTGGCGTATATTAGTATTTATGTATTTTTTTGTTTGAGCATTCATGTATGTTAGTATTTAGGTTTGATTTTCTTTTCTTTCCTTCATATTTTCACTAACCGCTTGGATTCTACTGTATGACAATGAAATATGTTATTATAGTAATTTTTTATCCTCACAGATCCTTCATAATTACAATTATTTTCAATATGGATAGTGTTCGACTTGTAAGTATTTTTTGTTTATAATGTGAAAAGCCAAAGTGACCTTAAAATGATTCTAAGCAGAAGGTACATTTTTATTTTTCATATCTTTCACACATATAGCAACATGTAGCAAAGCTGGTTATTCTGGAGATGATAGACATCAATGTTGGTCCTCCAGATTGGCTGGACTATGCCTCATTCAAGGCATATGTGATTAATAATTAATTTTCATATACGTTCCTTTTTGAATTAGTTAAAACTATATGCTTACAATAATGTCAAAAAGAAAAGGACAGCAAAGACTTTTTCAAACAGTGTATTTGGTGTACTTAGCAATCAAAATAGTCACACACACAAAAAAAGGTAAGGACAGACATCACTGGGTTTTTCTAACTTCCAATGTTGGAAGTATTGGAGCGCAACTGCCTCTGAGTTACCAAAGCGTGGGATGGTACAGCCTCAGAAGCTGGTGTTACAGCCTCTGGCTCCCAGGAAGCAACTGTTGCAACAAGACCTGGTGGGACTGACCTCTGCTGTGCAAAGTTAGATGTCACAGTGACACAAAATGGTCTTTAACACTGACACATGACAATATTTCATCTCAGTTAAATTGATACAGTTTTCTTTTAATGAATTTTCTATGCAGTTGCTGTATGCTTGCATGACTAGAAAAATCTTCTGAGCCTCTGTTACTCGTGCAGTGTGAGGAGATGGGGATATTGGCTTTTCATGATGTTCTTCATCTCTTCCTCATCTTCACCTTCTCTCTGGCACGGTTCCTCCTCATTTACAGGTTACGTAATGAAACAAATCAGAACCATATAAAAATCATGTATGTGTTAAACTTTTACATTATTTTACATTGGTCATCAATGTTTGATTATATTTTATACAATATTTGCCATCATGTATGTAGAGATGTTTACTACTAGACTTCATTACACACATTTATCATCACTAAATGCATTCCCACCATATGTGTAATGGGGTACCCGGGGCCATCTGACATCGTCAGCATAGGTTTGACAGCCTCAGGAAACATCTTAGCTAACAGGCTGGGACACCGGTACCATCTGGTCATAACTTTGTACTGTCTTTCAATTATTCGCATAGTAACCGAGCAAGACTGTGTGCGTAAAAAAATATCAGTCCAGTCCTGCTCGGTTATTGAACAGTCCAATTCATGCTCCCACTCTCGTATGAAGGTGGGTTGTTTATTGAAGGAATATTCAATAAGGATACTATAAATAAGAGATATTGTATGTCTGGGATACATTAATATGGTACATACAGATTCAAATTTAGTAATCAGAGACAGATGGTTATGTGAGAGAAAAAAGTAGTCCAGTCTCGAGTAAGTGTTATGTGGGTGTGAAAAGAATGTGTAGTCTCTGTCCGTGGGATGCTTGAGACGCCAAATGTCGACCAGCTGGTATTCTTGTATGGTGTGTCTTACCTTACGGTACAGCTTACCGGAAAATCTGGCGCTCCCCGAGGAAGTATCCATTGCGGATGGAGGACCCAGTTGAAATTGCTGCCCATTGTGAGAATGCCTTTCTTAATCGGATATACCTTATCCAAGAGCGTATCTAAAATAACAGGTTGATTAGAATTCGGGCCATATACATTCACAAAAGTATACATTTGAGTGGAGATTGTGCAAGTCACCACCAAACTCCTACCTTCTTGCAATGTATGCATAACTATGTTTTGAAAAGGCAAACGTCTGGACAAGAGGATTGCCACTCCCAGGGACTTATTCTCAGAGTTGTTACTCGTGAATGAATGGGGATAATAGTGACTGTGCAACCAAGGAGCCAACCAAAGTTTAAAATGCGTTTCCTGGAGGAAGGCCACATCAATTTTCTTCGCTATGAGATCTCGGAGCAATTGGGACAGTTTTTCTGGCACATTTAAACCATTAACATTAAGGATGACACATCTAAGATTACCCGCCATTACCAAACGACACTAGGGGGTAAATGTATGAAAGTCCGTTTTTTTCAACTCGCCGGAAATCGTCGAGTTTACAGCTAAAATTTAAAGTGGCGCTGGCTTGTAAAGGCAAGTTTGCCTTTACAAGCCACTTTTACAAAATGTAACTTATTTACTACTGTATTCACATCATCACAAATCTTAAATGTGTGGATTTGAATATGAGTGGAACTACGCAACAGTTGCATGCTCTTTTAAAAATATAATATAAACAATACACACTTATATTAAAGAAAGCCAAAAAGCTAAATATGAAAATGGAGTATTTAGTAGGCATCTATAAAGGATAAATAAACCCTAAACATTTTTATTATGGTTACTGTCCCTGAGTTCAAATATGGAACAAGAGAGTTGTTGGTACAGGGCTAGATTTGCTTTATTTTGCCCCCTAAACCACTTTTAATATGCATCCCCAAATGCATCCTTCATCCTCCCTTAACTACTTGGAATGGTTCTACTCCATACTGCGCCCTAACTATATAAAATTAATACATGGAGAAAATTTAACCCTAACCAAGCCCATGATAAAATATTTCCAATATGCTAATAATACATTATTAATGTAAAAGAAATCAAGGAATGATGGTGCTCAACATGAATACAATCTCGTCCCTGCAATGCTGATGCCTTAATTCCAGCACTGTGTGACTTTTCTGCAAACCTGGGCAAATGTAGACAATACTATAAAGGTAATTTATAGAATTACAAAAGTACTAAAAAAACCAGTGCAAATTCTGTTTGGTCATATTACAGGCCTGATTTGTGCAAATGCACGCTTGTTAAGACTATATACATTTTTTAATGTCTACAGGGCTGCTAAATTTTCGTTTCTGATGGAAAAAGCTAGATTAATTGGGGGCTTTTTTGTTGAGTTCCAGTTAGGCACATGAATGTGCCTACTTATACACACACACATGCAAAAAAACTTGGGAAAAGCGATTTAGGGGGGCATCCCTATTCTGCAGGAACCCACACAGCATATTTCTTCTACAAAAGTACTTGTATTTATGGGTAATTAGCGGGTACCGAGAGTCAGAAGCAGACACATTTGTAGTCGCATTTTGACAATGTAATAAAGACAGTGCAATTTTGACATTGTTACTTTATAATAGAGATGCTCACTGACCCCCGTGTTTTGGTTTTGGATCTGGATTACCATCGTGTTTTGGTTTTGCCAAACCGTCCTTGCGTGTTTTGGTTTTGTTTTGCAATTTTGTTTAAAAATCAATGTTTTTGGGCATAAAATAACCTAATTTAGTGCTCCACCTGTTTCTTGGATAAGTAAGGTAATTCTAAAGCTAATAAATTAGGAAGAAAACAGTTTAATCCCTGGTAGGCCATCCTTAATTCTGCACACAAATCTGGTTGTGTTCCTCTTCATCTTTGCCATCGTCTTTGGGTGTATATTACACCCTCCACTTGTAGTTGAATAGGAAAAAAGCAGCCTGCATAGACTGTAGAATTAGAAAGTAAAAATAAATGGACCAAGGTAGTTTGGTGGCTATCTATGCCACCCCCCCCCCCCCCGCCCTCCACTTGTAGTTGAATAGAAAAAAAGCAGCCTGCATAGACTGTAGAATTAGAAAGTAAAAATAAATGGACCAAGGTAGTTTGGTATCTGTCTGCATCAGACCCCCTCTCCACTAGTAAAATAGAAAACTATTTAGCCGTTATAGAGTCTAGAATATAAATAGAAATTGAGAAAGGCAATTTGGTATCTGTCTGCATCATAATCATCAACATCATCATTAGTGCTCTCGTCGGCTACCCAAATCTCCCCTCATCCTCTTCTAATTCCAAAGTGTCATCCTCACTTGGTGTATCACAGGCTACACTAGGGCTGTTCAGGCACACATCAGCAGAACTGCTGAAAGGGCCCTTCTTTATGGGTACATTATCAGAATGCTCACGATTAGACATACCACTGTTGGATGGACTTTCCACAGGGATTGGTGTCATTTCTGATTCAGAGCAAACATTATCCTCTAATGCCTTACTGTTATCTTGCAGCTTGGCTTTGACGTGTAACAGTAGTTGTGCACCACTTGTCGGCTCGGTAACATTTTTTGATCTGCCACTAATAGACAAAGGTGAAGGCCTCATTCTCTCTTTGCCACTGCGTGTGTAGAATGGCATGTTGGCAATTTTTTTTTATCGGCACTTAAATTTTCCTCAGTTACACTTCTTTTGCGCTTCAACACAGTAAATTTTTTTTTGGTGTGTGTGTTTTTTTTTACTGATTTCAAAAGACTGTGTAGTTTGACATCGCCTTTCCCAGATGACATACTGGGAACACTACCATCAGGACTGGTGACAGAACCTGGTTGCTGATTCTGCTCATATGTGGACTGCTTTGAATCCATTATGAGCCCAACGCACTTGTAGTGCTACAAATTCTTTTAGATACTGCTGACAAATATGACTTTTGACAGCCAGAAAATTTAATGCAAAAGAATGGGGGACACCCCAAAAGCACTTGGGAGTGCTACAAATTATTTTTTAAATCTGTTGACAGATAGTACTTTTGACAGCCAGAAATATTAATGCAAAAGAATGGGGGACACCCCAAAAGCACTTGGGAGTGCTAAAAATTATTTTTTGAGACTGCTGACAAATAGGACTTTTGACAGCCAGAAATATTAATGCAAAAGAATGGGGGACACCCCAAAACACTTGTAGTGCCAAATATTGGGAAAAAAAAGACTCCTCTATCCTCCTCTGTTCTCTATCAATTGTTATCAGAATTGTAATCAGAATTGGATGAAGAATAAGGTATATTCTCTGTCCCTGCTGTAATCAGCCTGTGACTACACCCTGCTCTGTCCCTCTATCAAATGGCGATGGATTGTTGTGGAGGCAGGTATTTAAAGTTTTCAATTATCGCGAGAACCGAGCCTCGAGATCCGACGACGTCACAATGACGTTTGGCCTCGATCTGGAGTCCGAGCGGGCGGGAGAGTACCGAGCCTGCTCGGCTCGGTACTCGGATAGGCAAAGTTCGGTGGGTTCGGTTCTCGGGGAACCGAGCCCGCCCATCTCTACTTTATAACTCTGATTTGAATATAATTCAAAATAACAAAAATTAGCTCTTCATTTTTTTTATATGTTTAATATCATTCGGGGGGCAGGGATGTGCTGCTCAAAGAGCAAACCCTTTTTTGCCTACTTACTAAAGATGTCACTGAAGCTGCCCTTTGCTGCTCACAGTCATACAGCTATAACAATCTGCGATCTCCACTAAATACTTCAAATATGCCCCTCAAAAAACAGCTTTTTGCCCTAAAACTTTGGATTTTAAAATAAAGAAATAAATTTGTTTTTTGGGGTGTGTAGCTCACAGTCAAAGAACACGCTGTTTTTTGAATGCTTACTAAAGACATCACTGAGACTGCCCCTCACAAAATAGCTTTCAGCTCAAAACGTTTTGGATTTTAAAAGAAATAAATATATTTGGTTTTTGGGGTGTGCAGCTCACAGTCATACTGCACCATGTTTATTCTCCACTTAATACTTCAGATATCACACTCACTGATACTGCATACTTGCCAACTCTCCCGGAATGACCGGGAGACTCCCGAAATCCGGGTCAGTCTCCCGGACCCTCGGGAGAGCAGGCAAGTCTCCCGCATCCCGCAATTCCCTGGCCAAAGTAACGCGATTTGCGGTGAATTGCGTCATTTTGCCCCCCACCGACAAAACATTTTCATCGCAGGGGTGGGGCAAAAAATTACGCGATTTGCCACCCCTCCCGCCCTCTAGTCACGCCCCTCTCCCGGACTGTACTGACTGAAAGTAAGCAAGTATGTGATACTGCCCCTCACAAAATTGCTTTCAGCTTAAAACACTTTGGATCTTAAAAGCAAGAAATGTATTTGGTTTTTGGGGTGTGCTACTCACAGTCAAAGAACACCATGTTGTTTCTCGCTAAATAGTTCAGATGTCAACTCACTCACGCTGCCACTCACAAAATTTCAGCTACAAACACTTTAAAAGAAAGAAATGTATGTTTTTTGGGGTGTGTTATACAGCACCCTGTTTTTCTCTACTAAATAGTTCAGATGTCTATACTATATATAATATTAATAACAACCAGTAGCTACTACTACGGTATAAACTCTCTGACACCCAAATGATCAGCACACAATTCTAGCAGACTGAAACAACAAAATAAATATATATGTTATTGGACTGAGCACATACAGCACTAGTCTAATACAAGAGCTTTCTGAACATGTAATTATATTACTATTACAGAAATTGGCTATTGCACTTGATTGTGAGAAGACTGATTATCTCGGTGCTGATATCTTTATTGCAAAGTAGAAAACATGCAGGACTATGATCTTATTTAATCATTAATACTATGTCTACAATAAGCACCAATATAATAAATATTACCCAGTGATATTTCTTAAGGGTTGTCATTTTATTAATGAATGTAATCATTATACATATGAGTAAATGTTTATTCGACATTAGCTTATTGCCATAGATTGGATTTGTCTATACTACCATTATACTGTAAAATGGGAAATACCCTTCGGATTTTCTGCATGTTAATTATTATTTCTTATCCCAATCATAAGAAATTATTTTACATGCCTATTTATCTTCTCTTGTCTCTGGACACACTAATTTAAAATTTGTGTGGCGATCCACACTTATTACTAGTCAATACAACCAGTGGCTAAAAAAAAATAAAAAATTGAAGAAGCATGTGAGGAACAGAGAGATTTTCAAAATAACTACATTATAAAGTAATTGTAATATTTGATTATAATGAATTTGTTTGTTGTTAATATAGGCTGTATACATTGCATAACAAGAAGTAATACATGTCTTTTACGAAGTGCGTGTGTTATTTACCAATAAAGCTTTATTTAAAAAAAAAAAAAATCCTTTTGTATTAGTTGTGCTTGGTGTGCCCTCCCGCGGCCTTATTTTCTGTATGTTTCGAATAGGAGCATCAAAATGAATGGGGGTTAATTTTGTGGTTTTTAGACTGCATGAGTTTGGGCCTAAATGGTCGGGTTTCTCATCTTATCGTATATATTTTTTTAGTCTCCGGTAATGGCGACGTTTGTAAGCGAATTGGAAGCAGCTAAGAAGAGTCTTAGTGAGGCGTTGGGTGAAAACGTAAAGCAGTGAGTGAACTTTGTCTGCCATGGTATAAGTACCGGGAGGCCTACACATCCCCGTGCTAAAGTTGTATCCCTTCACCGCTTTAGAGGTGTCCAGCTCAGCTGAGACGTATTTTACGCCATTTACAGTATTGTTGTAGTTATTACAGTGAAACTATCCAAGTAGTTCAAGTAATAATAACCTTTAAAATATGCCCATCTGTTTAAAAGTTCAATAGCTGTGGTGCTTTCTGTTAATGTGTATTCCACAGTTTTTGCAATGAAATGTTTTACATATAAACATTTTTGTGGTTTTGATATTCAAGTTCTTGTTTGAATTATTTCAGAGACCATTTTAGTGCTTAGATAGTTTGTTTCTAAAAGTGAAACATACATAACTTGTTTGCATCAGAAGAATTTGGATATTTATTTGTAAGTGCAATTTGCTAAAAGTGCTTCAAATAAAGTTTTAATGGCATTTTTATCTATTACTTACATAGAATAAGCCACTTCACCTTGTACCAGTTTTACCTTGATCTGTTGTGATGTATTTATATTCTAATGGACAGGTACAAAACTGGGAAGTAAAAACTACTCAAGTATCCCTTATTTGTTAATGAAGTTTATCTAAGTGTATTCTATTTAAGAATGTCATACTGGCATTTGAAATGTGTTTTTATTGCCCTATTCCAGTTAGTATGTTAGCTTTCTTATGAGAGGGGCACTACATAACTTTTGTTTTCATATCTGCATTAATTATGTACAACTTGTGTGACCCAACTCTCTGGCTCGGTGGAGCCTTGTGCTAATGTACATGGTTTTAATATACATTGAAATCATACTTGCATACTCTCTTGGAATGTCGGGGAGTTTCCCAGAAAGGCAGGTCTCAATTTGCATTCTCATGCCCCCTGATGACCATATTGTGTTATTGCGCAGTGGGTGGGAGCATGATGACGACGTAAATTGCGTCAGTCGCTTTGCAACAATTGCCCTTTCCAACAATTGCCCTTTGGAACAAAAAGCCCACAAGTATGATTTAGACTGATTTACAAATGTGTACATTACGTTGATCAAACTAAATGTACAAATATATGTAAAGGCTTAATTGCATCCCATTGTGTTTACTGTGTGTCTGCATTAAGAAGAATGCAACTTTTAAACTGCATTGACATGCTGGCATGGAACAGAACTACCACCGGCACATGTGGCTCTGGAGGCCCACGCTCTGCTCTTCACAACATGTGTGGAGTGAACATTTGTTTCAACTTTCAGCTCCAGAGTCTCACTCATTTAGTGGTTTCATTTTCCCTGCATTGATTGCTGTCAGTCTCTGGGATTTAAATTACCCCCAGCCCCCCAATCCTCATTGGGAAAGAGGGGGATTCGTTTTAGTTATTTATCTTCATTTGAATGTGTGCTGCTTGCAGCCTTTCATCCCATCTTCTGCTCTGTTACTTTCTACCTTGTGTAGGGATGTTGTTCTCAGTGTTTTGATGCTTTTGGCCTGTGCTTCCCTGTGTTGCTGACATTGTGTGAGATCATCATCGCAATAACACTGACATTCCCCTCGTCAGACCTACTACCTTATCAATAGCATCGGATAAAATAAATCCAGTGATAAACTTGCACTTGATAAACATTGAGTTGCAGAATTCCCAAGCACAAAGGTTTTAATTATGCTATTTTTTGTTTTAGATATTGGGCAAACCTAAAACTCTGGTTTAAGCAAAAAATAAGCAAGGAGGAGTTTGACGTTGAAGCAAGACGACTGCTCACACAAGAGAATGGTATGTTTCACTTAAAGGTTAGATTTGGAAGCTATTTACCCTGATTACTGCTTGTTATTACACAGTCTCGGGTAGATTCAGTTGACCGCTAGGTGACGTGATATGTCTGTGGAACAGTCGCTGGAGACGCATCGCGTCAGAGTTTATGATAAAATCTCCTCTCATTTACCCTTGCGTTCCATAGAGATGCAAGGGAAAATGAGCGGAGATTTCAGTACCGTATTACCCGGCATGTTGTACAGCATGGCATCACGCGGTTAATTGAATCTGACTTCTGAACATCCTCAGTGAGAAGCAAGATAGAGATGCATCACCTTACTAAGCAATGTCTGCTTTCTATGGACATTTTTTTTAATACCTGTATTTATTCTTTTCTTTTTTTTTTTTTTTTATCTTTAAAAGACACTTGCATACATGTGGAAGCATGTACAAATGATAGCATAATTTCCTAAGTTGAAATGTTTAGAAATTAAGAATATAAAATTGCTATCTGCATGTATTTCAAACACATATTCTGATTGCACTTGAGAGCTGAAATATTTTTGGTCAAGGATCTCCAAAACAAGTACAAAAAAAGTGTTCAAATAGCCTACATTATAAGACAGACATTGTGCTGAACAAATACTTTAGTTATTCCAAGTATATTATTTTGTCTTTACTTTCACTCTTTAAAAGTACAGTAAGCTATCTTAATGTAATGTTAAAATACCCCCATTTTTGTTCTGAAGACTAGCTTGTACTAGCTAGACCATTAATGGCAAAGCTACTTTCTTATATTATCATTTATTTGTCGCCAATAATATTATGCAACTCTGTAAAGAGAATATGTAATTATTCACATCAGTGCCTTTCCCATTGAAGCTTACAATTTAAATTCTCTATACCACACACAGAGTAGGGTAATCTTTGCTAGAAGCCAGTTAATATTCAAGTATGTTTTTGGACTGTGGGAGGAAACTGAAGCACCCAAAGGAAATCCACGCAAAGTCCACACAGATAACGTTGGAATCAAATACATGACCCCAGAGCTTTGAGTCCACTCTGTCATAGTCTTACCTTCCACCTCAAAATTTTTGTGAAACATTCATCTGAGAGTTAGGACACATTTATGTTCTGACGCATATATCTGTCCTGATACATTGCTTTGAAATTAATGATTTAGCTTCTTGACCGACCATATTGTAGTCGATTTACAAAACAAAAACAGAAAAAAAACATTACAAATTTGAAAGAAAACAATGATTAAGTAGTAGCACTATATTTGAGGCAGTCAGACAAGAAATGTTTGGTCACAAAGTTGTTAATAATGTTAATGACAGTGGTGTATGTTTTTGTTTACAGTGCACTCTCACAATGATTTCCTCTTGGCTATTCTTACTCGCTGCCAAATTCTTATTTCCTCTCCTGGTAAGTAAATTAATAAAGCAAAAGCAGTAACAAGTTGTTACTCAATATTCAAACTGTATGTTATTAACAGTCTCTTAATATAAAACTGCTGCAACAATATCCTTTATTGCGTTAGTAGATTGCTTGCCATTATCTGAATACTCTTTATTAAGTGTTTGTGTGTTCCATTATGGGGCCAATTGGCATGGATGTAAAATACCATAACACGATTATTGTGATTGAAGAAGAAAGGAAAAAATTTAGTTGGAAGTACACTTGTAGAAATTACTTTTTTTTTCTTTCTTTCTCTCTCGCTCTCCTTAAGAGGGAGCCGGAGCTTTAAATTCTGCAACCAAACCTGGAAAGCCAAAGGGCAAGAAAAAGATTTCTTCGGTTCGCCAGAAGTTTGATGTAAGTTCATTTTTATGAATGCACACTATTTTTATTTTCTTTAATATTTAAGCAGTGCAAATGATAACTATATTATAAAAGTAGAACTCCAAAGTCTCTACTATTATTTAGAAGAAAACAATCTTGATAAATAGATTGCTGTGTTCCTCTCAATGAAAATTCTTCTTGTGCAAAATGTATATTCAATGTAATTGCTTTGTATATAAACTCATAATTACAGCTGGGTTTAAGAAGAGTCACCCAGCCTGCCGTGGAATTTGGGTAGGCTGAAAACTTCCTGTCCCCCTCTAAGTCCTTTGCCCTCCAGTTCACCCCCATTTTTGTAAAGAGGATACTGATCGAAATGTTGTCCAAATGATGGTCTATTGTTAGGGGGTGGGGAATAGAATTTTGAGTTTTCACTGTGGGGCAAAAAAAAGAAACCCTTCTTTAGAACTTTTTAAACTACATGACTAACTACAGACCAATATCAAACCATTTTTAAAGAAGGTTATTGAGAGAATGGTTGCAACCTAACTGGAAACTCATCTGTCAACCCATGATATTTATGATCCTTTCCAGTCAATATTCAGAAAAGACATGAAACAGCCCTGGTGCATGTGCTTAATGATCTTCTAGAGACTAGAGGTAATTGTTTGATCTTAACCTTTCGTTACCTCTCTGCAGCATTTGATACAGCAGACAGTGGGATTCCTAATAAAGCGTCTGAACAATTTCTGTGGACTGGATGGCACAGTCCTTTGATAGTTCAAATAGTTTCTCATTGTCTGGTCTCGGGGAGTGTCTTCAGGAGTACAATCACCTGCACCAGTGCACCTGCTATGCATCATTCCATATCCTATGTCCCATGCTATTAGCCGTAGATTTGCTGCCACCGGGAGAAATAATCAGTCATTGCCTGGATTACCGCTGCTATGCGGTTGATACTCTGCTATACCTGTCCTTTGCTCCAGGTACAAAGAATCCAGTATCCATTCTCAATAGCTGTCAAGCTGAGCTCCAGGTATGGATTAATGCCAGTTGGCGGTTGAATCCTGATAAAATAGAGGTTTTTTTTATAATAGGAGCTTACCTAATTACAGGACTGAAGCTAGGTCAGCCAATTGGACTTACATTTGTAGGTTCTGGATTGCCATACTATGATCATTTGTGGAATCTTGTTGTTCTTGCTTGTGGCTTACACTTAAACATCTGGTGTCCGCCATGATCAAATCTTCATTATTTCATCTTCGAAACATTGCCGAAATCGAGCATTTGTTTTCCCACAGACGATCCTCCTACGTTCATATATGCAATTGTATCTTCATGATTGGGCTACTGCAATGCACTCTACCTAGATCTACGAGAAATAGAATTGCGCTGCCTGCAGCTGGTGCAGAGTGTAGTAGCCAGGCTATTAACTAACCTGCCCGTTCTTGCCACATAACACCTGTTCTCCATTCTCTTTTTTTTTTTTTTTTTGCTGTCGGTAAGATGGCAAGTCTGTTTCAAGATTGGCTTATTGAACAGTGTCCAAGATTCTTGAAGTAACTTCTGATTCCCTATTGTCCCACTTGCACATTTTGATCCGCAGATTAAGGACTACTAACCGTACCTAGAATCTCCTATATTTCATATGGGACCCCAAGCTTTTAGCTTTTTTGGGTCCTGTTTTTTGAAACTCGCTGTCTAGCATAGTCCGATAGGCCTCCTCTCTAAAACCCTTCAAAAACAGACCCAATACTTTCTGGTTTGCTCAATAATTTCATTAATACACATCTACTTTCATAATACTCAGTGTTTATCTCTTTTCTATATTCTGTTAATATGTTTGTTTTTTTCATTCTGCAAATGTAATAATTATTATTGTGTAAATTTAAAGAGACATATTTTAAAATGCATTCTAATTTGAGAGCAATTTGGTTTATCAGAACTTTAGCAACTCTGACTCATATCTAAAGAGCCATAGTATGGGTCAGAAATTATTGATGGTAAAATCTGTGTATTGTAATAGAGCAATATATGCTAACAGACACGTCAAAACATAATAAAACTGGATACATATGCTTAAATAGAACCTGTCACCTACTCACACTGGCAACATCCCTTTGGTGTGCTGCACCAGGATGCAGCCTATCAGTTTGTTGGGAATTAGCGACGTCACTGAGACACTGCCTGACTAATATTTTTGATGTCTGAATTTTATTCATGAAACTCTGTTCGGAATGATTTTATAGGCTACATTCTAATGAATATTATTTCGGCCCAGAAAATGGATGTCTGCACTATATGTAGGAGACAATGAGAAATGTAATAATACTCTACTTGCCTCTTCACCAGCATCGATTCCAGCCCCAAAATCCTTTGGCTGGAGCCCAGCAGTTTGTGAGCCGGGATCCCCAAGAAGAAGATGAGCTTAAGCTGTGTTCTCACACAATGACCCTGCCCACCCGTGGGCAACTGGAGGGACGAATGATTGTTACTGCCTATGAACATGGGCTGGACAATGTTACAGAGGAGGCAGTGACCATTGTTATCCATGCATTGGAGGTTAGTATAATGGCTTAGTATAGCGTTTATACAGTTATATAAGGCAACATCTGAAACGAAAGTTCATTGAGAACTGTGAGTAGTTTTAAAAAAGTAGTTTTCGAAACAATGAAATTTTTACTTTTATTAGTCTGTAATATTGTTATTATAAGAATGTGTTGATTATTATAATCAAATGACTGTTTGTCATTTATATATCTTACAGTATATTGGATTAATTCCAACCTGTGTAAAATTGTCATATTTGCACAGTGAGATTATTAGGTTACAGTTGGAAATTATAACACTCTATGGGGCACATTCAATTGTCGGCCGGACCGCCGAAAATCCTGCGGTCCGTGCATGATTACCGTTATTACGGTAATCGTGCGCGGAAAAACCGTTAATACGGTAATTTACTCGCTGGTTTTCAGCTCGCAGCTCCCTGAGCCGCAAGCTGAAATCCAGCTACAAATTACTGTATTAACTGTAGTTGTTTTTCCGCGGCGCGGAAAAACAACAATTGAATATGCCCCTCATAAATCATTTACCGGTTATATGACAGAGCTAAACATACAGACTGAAAACGCTTATATGGAATTTATGAGCAAAAATTAGAAGGATAGAAGAACCAGAGAGGTGTGTAATAATAAAATACATAAACATTTATCTATATACCCAACCTTAGGAAATGTCATTGCAAACAGATTTTTCTCCAGATGAGGTACTTCTTTAAACAACACTCTCTCTCCTATTGTATTTAAATCTAGCCAAAAGGGACAAAAAACTTGGGAAGTGAAAGGAGTGTGAACGTGGCACTTGTTATACAGAAGAAATAATTGTAGTCTTCATCACTGAACAAGAATTTCACCTAAGATAACATTATAATGGTAATACCAACACTGTGTTCTAACTCTTAGGGGCATATTCAATTGTCAATCTACCGGTCCGCGCAGGATTACCGTTATTACGGTAATCATGCGCGGAAAAACCGTTAATACGGTAATTTACTCGCTGGATTTCAGGGAGCTGCGAGCTGAAATCCAGCGAGAGGTTACCGTATTAACGGTAATAGTTTTTCCGCGCTCGATCCCGCGGACAATTGAATACCCCCCTTATAATGTTCATATAATAAACAATATGTGGGTCAAACTACCAGACATGTAAAGGACCGGATTAGGGAACATTTGGGACAATTAGGAGGTTTGATAAGGACAAACAAAAAACACAAATTGTAGCGACCTGCTGGTTTGCAGTATATGGCCATAAAAAAACCTTTTTTACCTAGAGGCTGAAACTTGGGAGAAATTTATCTGAAATAGAGGTCTTTTGGATCCAAGCCATTTACTATAGGATATCAAATGGCTTTAACCACAACTTCCAGCTGTCCCTTTCTATAGCATAACGTCATATTTATTTAAATAAGATATCCTATAATCTATTGAAATATTAACAGGATATTAATAATACATTATATTGTTATAAAATCTTATAACTCTGCTTGAATGTTGTTTATCCTGGGTGAATATAATATATATATATATATATATATATATATATATATATATATATATATATATATATATATATATATATATATATATATATATTACAGTATGAGTAATAAACAATGGCGCTCACAACAGTATTGTATAGGTATATAAACACAAGTCCACATAAACACCTCTTCCACGTATGGAGGCAGCCTTCCTTAGAAATGGTTGGTAAGTCCAAGATAGTAAAATGTGTAAAGTACAGGATATGGTGCAATCAGGTGCGTTAACAGGGGTATATAGCCCAAGTTCCGTGGAATAATAATATAGTTCAAGACTGTTCAATACTTCAATTGTCCTGGACGATCCTTAAGGACCACAGGTATAAGTCCAGTTGGTAAGCATTAAAAGACAGAAAAAAACAGGTATGAGATCAGTGTGTTAGTGATAGCCCATCACCTAGATAAATACACACCATAAGGAATAAAGGTTGCTTATCTGCATATATCTTGTCCAGAGACTGGAACACAGCGAATACACGGCTGTTCTCTCAATGATATATAATCAGCATTCTCTCCAAGGAGGTAGTATAGTCAGCAAACCTGCATGCCTGCTCACCAGCCATACAACAGCAGCATACTGTAAACACCATAACTCTCCTCCACAAAGTGGATAGGGAAAAAAGAATAATGCACTATATGGTGTAGTATTTCAAAGAAATCAGCATTTAATAGAAAGTAACATATAAAATACACACTCACATTGAGTAGTTATAACAAAAGCTTATCTGTAATTAAGGTAACAGATATACCATGTCCATGTCCTATATATATATATATATATATTTATTATGTATGTATATATTATGTATGTATGTATAATATTTGTTTTTTGTTACTTTAATACTATGTGTATAGAGGGTTAACTGGATTAGCCTAAGAGGAATTACACTGTGAGGTGTGAAACTAGTAAGGGAACCACCTGACCCACTGATCTGACCTAGTTTCAACCACTTGATGTAAACAGTAAAGTTTTTAATGACACTTCACATGAGTAAGGCCATTATCTTTGATCGTTTAAGTGCTTTGATGCTGAGGCTTTTTTTCACCACTGTGCTGAGACAGTTTTTGGCAGGTTTTGGACTGGTCACATTTCAACATGAATGTTAATCACTTTTCTGTACACAAATTATATATTTTTTTTTTGTCAGAAGACTTTGTATTGTCCAGAAACACTATAGGTTTATACCATTGTTGTTGTTTTTTTATTAGCGAAGACTGGAATGCACAGTACTTTCCAGATAAAATTGTCTTTTTTTTTTTTTTTTTTCTCTTTTCTTTTAATACAGCTACCAAATAAGTTTGAAATTCACATCACATGGATTACAATACCTTGCTGAATAGCTCAAGGTCTTCTGAAAAAAATGTACCATATTTTTCTTCTTCTCTAAATTTTGATCACTAGACAATATCTACTAAGGGGCACAAGAGTAATATCATGTCTAAGGGAGAAGTGAAGGAGAGTGAGCTTCCCACTATCTCTGGGCTCTTTTCTCCTTGCGATGGGGAAGTGCAGGAAGCTCTTTGAAATCATGGCACATGCGTCATACGGCAAGGTGCTCCATCATGCAGGAAAAGGCATTGTTCGTCACCAAATTGTTCTTGGATGGTTGGGAGAAACTGCTCTTGGAGGATGTTTTGTTACCATTCTTTATTTATAACTGTGTTCTTAGACAAAATTTTGAGTGAGCCCACTCCCTTGGCTGAGAAGCAACTTCACACATGAATGGTCTCAGGATGCTTTACTGTTGGCATGACACAGGACTGATGGTAGCGCTCACCTTTCCTTCTCTGGAAAAGCGTTTTTCCAGATGCTCCAAACAATCTGAAAAGGGTTTCATCAGAGAAAATGACTTTACCCCAGTCCTCAGCAGTCCAATCCCTGTACCTTTTGCAGCATATCAGTCTGTCCCTGATGTTTTTCCTGGAGAGATGTGGCTTCTTTGCTGGGCTTCCTGACACCAGGCCATCCTCCAAAGGTCCTTCGCCTCACTGTGCTTGCAGATGTACTCACACCTGCCTGCTGCCATTCCTGAGCAAGCTCTGCACTGGTGGGAGTGGGCTCACTCACCATTTTGCCTAAGAACACAGCCATGAATAAAGAATGGTACCAAAAAGATATGTATGTAAAGATATACTGTGTTTTAGGCACAAATATATTTTTGTTGTTGTTATCATATAGATTTAGTTGACCCTTTTTCTGAACTTTTGTTTTTGCCAGTGGTCGTTTTACGAGAAAAAAATGTCTGAGCCTAAAACCAGTTATGTTTAATACACATGCCACAATGAAGGTTGCTTTAACCTGTAAGATATGCTTTTAACATTCACAGGTATATACTGAAAAGGTTTTGTTGGAGAAACTGTTGTCTTCCAGTACTTGTCTTCCTGTTTGCTTTTTTTATCATATTAAAGTTCTATTTGTAATAATAAAAAAAAAAGTACTTGATGGTTATTTCTTCTAACTATAGAAACATTTGAAGGATTTGTTGACCTCTGTGGTATCACGTAGACAAGCTTACCGCCTAAAAGACAGACACTTCAGATATGCATTTGGGTGTAACATCAATCCCCAACCCTACCTGAGAAACAGTGTGGCAACCTACAATCAGCTTCTTGAATGGTAAGTCAAATTATTTGGCAGCTAACTGATTTATCTTTGTGCCATTGTAACTGCTTCTCTTGTAACATTCATTTAACAACACGTACTGTACAAATCATACTTAAAACACAAAAAATGTATCGGTTGTATGTCAAGTCTCAAAGTGACCAAGTATCCTATTCGTATTCTGAATGCTGGCCATAATTAACAGAATGAAACATTTCTTCCTTCCCTGCATATGCTAGGAAAGTACAGTGAAAGCCAGTGAAAAATGGTCTTTAAAATGAAAGCAAATACATTTATCAGGTAAAGGGGAAAATCACCCCATGTGTTTATCTACTGTAGTTCGCAAACCAATGAAACAGTAAACCGTTTTATAGAATTGTTTAATTAAATGATTGTCCTTCCAATGCATCTTTTCCAACAAAATACCCCTCTTTATACTCCAATCTCCTTAGTTTAGTCTTTCAAAAACTCCCAATGATTAAATGTTTTGTAAAGTAAACTTTGAATCGACATAAAAATGCGCTTAGGACACACTGAAGAGTTGGTTTGTTGAGGATACTTCACAAAGTGTTTCTGAGCAAATGGTACTATTGATCAAAATGTTATGATAAGTTCTGTAGTTACACTGTACTTAGATTTGAAGGTTTCCAGATTGATATAGAGGTTATTTGTTAGGGGTAAAAATGTAGCTGGTGGTCTGTAGTTTCTGATTGTTCTTCTATTGCCCCAAATCTCCTTGCTGTTTGGCTTTTGTTCTCCCATCCCCCAATCAAGTCAGCAAGGTGCCTTGAGTTACTATTTCGTTTTTGGATTTCATGGATTCCACTACTCGTTAATTTGGGCAGCGTATTGATATGCGAGTCCCACTGTCTACAGTATAGGTGACTCATCCTGGGTATCCACTAAGATTATTAAACATGGATTTCTGAGTGTACAGCAAGTCCTCCAGCTGAGTTTGAAGTTGAAAAGGTCACTTATTGACATCAGGTGACAGGCAAACTCCCTTTATACTTCTCATTGAAAGCCGATCGCCGTGACCTGAGCCTTTCATTCATAATAGAGTTTCATTGTGTCGATGTGTATCATTTTGAATCATTCAGGATCATTCCTTTGGGACAACCATAACTATAACACTTACTGTACCACCAGCATTCCTATGTAGTGCCAGAGCCCTTTTCCCAGTATTCCTGAAGTAGGTCATCTCACTTTATGCCAGTACAGTTGTTAATATAGGGAGAATCCTATAGACTCCTGAAATTTTGAACATACGCAGATAGGGGGTAGGATAGAAACTTCTTGTTGTCTCCTCCAGATTCCACCAAGGACCATAATTTATTTTCAGAATTTGTTTGGAGGTGGTATGCCATGGCGTGCTTAGCCTTGACTCTGCATCGTTGCCATAAATATTGCGGCATTTACAGCAAAAATGGCAATCATTGATCCAGTACTACCTCAGGAGCAAATTCCACGCATGTAAACATGGATTAAAAGCCTTTATTCTTTTAGAAGGGCCCATCACCTCTTGGTATTTGTTTGTATAGTCCTTGATAGAGAGAACGCACTGTTTGCCTGATCTGCTAGGTTGACTGAGCAGCCCCACTAGGTTGACTGCTAATGTTTCTGTAACAGTTCCTTAATGATCGGTAGTGTCAAATTGGTATGTAGGCAGTAAGTTGCTCATCCCCGGCTTCTTGAAACTACCACATGTGCAGCAGTACCGTATGTTATGCTGGCACAGCACAGGCCAGTAAAAGTTCTGGATCAGGCATTATCATGTTTGCGCGATTCCCTGTGGTACTTCGTAAGCCAGTAGCAGCACCTATAATTATGAGTTTATTGGGCTCCACCACTTGACCGTACAGTCCAAGATCATGTGGCTGCCCTTGTCCCACATTTTCTGATTTAATCCTTGCTTCAATTTTTCTAGTGTTAGGTCAGTATTCTAGTATATGAGAGTCCTGCTGACCAACAATATCATTTGTATCATAGCAGCCGTAAATCTTGAGGCAATTGATGGTAGGACAGACTACCTTCCTTCCAGTGTGATGCTCCATCATCTCTCCCCCACATAATTTTCTAGCAAACATACCAAGCAGTAGCTTGTCCATGACTAGGACCAAATGTGTAACCTATCCCTTCTCCCCAATCCAACGTGACCAGGGCTCCCCAATAGGTGGAGTATTTATCATGGTCAGGGGTGCATGGTTGGGGGGTGTGTGATGATATGTGGTTGGGATATTGCTGCCTGGTTGTGGGCCTGGTCTGTTCATCTGTATGTTCTAAAGGCAGTTCGTCTGGAGATGTCCTAATGCTCCACATTGAAAGTGTGTGTGGGGGATAATGGGCCTAGGTGTTGTGGCAATACTCTGAATGAGTGGTGCTCAGGATACTTGTTTATTACTTCTTGCAGTTCACCACTCCTCCTGGGTTGTCCAGATATAACTGGTTAACTTTTTCTTAGTTTGTTTGGTTTCCAAATACATGCCATCCTTCAGAATTAATGAGTGGGCCTTTAAACTCTATAAGGGATACCAGTCCAGAATGCCAGTTAGTATGATTCTGGTGTAATTGCTTTCTTCACTGGTTGCTGTGGTGGTTGTTCCTCAAGCAGCTTCACTTTTTACTTGTAAATCTACTTTGCCTGACTGCTGATGTGCGTCTCCTTCACCATCATCATCATCACCATTTATTTATATAGCGCCACTAATTCCGCAGCGCTGTACAGAGAACTCATTCACATCAGTCCCTGCCCCATTGGAGCTTACAGTCTAAAATAACTAACACACACACACACACACACACACACACACACACACACAGACTAGGGTCAATTTAGTAGCAGCCAATTAACCTACCAGTATGTTTTTTTTGGAGTGTGGGAGGAAACCGGAGCACCCAGAGGAAACCCACGCAAACACGGGGAGAACATACAAACTCCTCACAGATAAGGCCATGGTCGGGAATTGAACTCATGACCCCAGTGCTGCAAGGCAGATGTGCTAACCACTACGCCACTGTGCTACCATTGTTCCCTTGCTTAGCCTCCTCTCACCCCTCAGTAGCATTTGAGGGCCGTTGTAGCAGTAATTCCAGCAGCCCTGCTTTTCTCATTCCTTCTAGCTTAAGTCACTTGTTTCCACGCAGTTTCCTCAGTGTTGACACTGAAAGTTGGTACAGCTACATCTGCTCTATTCTCACACTTGAATATCCCATATCTGTTATCAGATGTAAGTGCCTATTAAAAAAGAAAAAAAAAAGTGCAAGCTGGGTACGCACTAAATAAATTTTTTTCCTGATGCGATATCGTTAATGATTTTACCAATGACTGATAGTCTTGATCAGCATGCCGATTCATGCGTACACACTATAGATGTCTTACACTATTTACTGTCCAATCTATGACTTTCATCTGTCCTAACAAACGGTTCATAAGGTCGTGACTCTGTACACACTGAAAAGATATATGCTGTCCCAGCAGCAATATGCTATATAAATACACATAGAGGTATAAGAAACAACATAAAATAAATGTGTACATAACACAGGGTGGACACAGGTGTACTGAACCTATGTTAGCAGACATTACTGGTACATAATAGTTTTAAAGAAATTAGCACGTCACATGAGAAAATCTGACTTTATTATTGAGAATATTAGTATTTTTGACGTAAGAGCCAACATCAATAAATTTAAATATTCACACCCAGAATGGCGTCGCTGTTGGAGGAACTATAAGCAGATTGTCGGGCAGATGGTCCTGAGTACATAGACACTGCCGACATCGTTCCATTGTTGAACGATATTTTTAGTCCATTTAATAAATTAAATAAAACAATACGATGTGCTAAGGAACGATAATGGTTCACCATTGTAGCGCACACACTAATGTGATATTGGGCCGAACAGCCGTTTATTGTGTGATTGGTCCGATAATTTGGTGAAAAACCTGTAGTGTGTACCCAGCCTCACAGATGGATGCAACTTTTTATGACAGAATAAAATGTTCATTTAACGACTCATGACTTGACTTAATGTTTGTTTCATTGCCCATTCCAAGCAGAAGTGACTCACGTGTTTTACAATACTGTTCAATTGAACCCTGCTCACCTGTGCTCAATATGTGGGAAGCCCTCAGTCTGGGGTCAGCACATGGAATTCAAGCACAGTGTGGTTTATCAGACAGCAGTAGTGGGATATTGCAGCTTTCTGTCTCCAACTGCCTTGGCCACATGGTCTTGCTGTTTAAGTTCTGGTATCACAGAGGTGTTCCTCCTAGCCAGGCATGCTGTTATAGTAAATAGGGCGTATTAAATATGTTGTTGTACACTCACTAATTCTATACAGTTTCCTATATATCTTTTTGCTTATTCGGATCCTTGCACTCATTCCTTTGTGCTATTTAGATCCTCCTCCAGTCATTTAACACTTAAATTGCTTCCAAAATAACCACGGTAAAGTGCACGGTGATTGTGGATTTCTATAGTATATACAGTATTGATGCAGACAAACGTATGTACACATAGTGTATTTCTAATATAAACACAGTTCAACATAGATGATATAATACTAATTAGTTTTAAACTAGGTACATGTTACAGGTTTTTTACCTGCCAATCACACGATAAGCGACTGTTAGGTCCGATATTGCATTAGTGTGTACGCTCCCATGATCATGTTTTATCGTACCAAAGCACACCGTATCGTTTCATTTGATTTTATAACCTAAAAATCTCTTTAAAAGATGGAATGATTTGGGGCAAATTCTGAAATGTGTATGCACTCTTGACCAGCATTGTAGGCAGATCTCCATGGAATTTACAGTCACAATATTTTCAGCAGATGGTTTTGTTCGATCAAGGTAAATTGTGTATGTGTGTACACATGAATCTGCTTTCTGATTGGGACTTCAGTCGTTGGTAAAATTGTTAGATATTGCATCGGGAGAAATTTTCTGTAGTGTCTACCTAGCGTTAATGTGTATCTCATTTCTCTATTGTCCCGGTATATCCGAGAGTGTGGGCTATGTGTTTATTGTTGGCAATAATTGTCCACTTTTCGTTTGCACTGAGCGTCGGGTATCTGACCTGGGTGTAAGATCCTACACACACAGAACTACTTTTCTATATATGAAACATAATGATTATGTAATGTATTCATATATTGGTGACAAGCAGGTGCAGATTATATATTCATGCTTTATTCAGAATGTATATTACAACGTTATTAATTGGAGCTCTGCACTATTGCTAATATTACATACCTGCCACCAGATGGAAGTATTGGTATACCAATACCCTGGACTGTTTACAACTGGTCAACATTGTATATTTATGCCCTTGTTCACTGTTTTGTTAACAGCGGTGGCAGAACCATCAGTCTTTATTTTTTTGGCTCTGTACACCTCTGGTCTAAATGTAAAATTTGTTTTGTTAATATTTTGAGGTAGTACTTTGTATTCTGAGGTCTTCATTCTCCCCTAAAGATAACCTGATCTATTTGAATGAAACATGACTAGCAATCCTCTTCATTTTATATATATCTTGTAAGCTCTGTAAATGTTAAGCTATTGATAATAAGATTTTGTGGGTATTTCTTTGACTTAACCTTCTAATTTTTCTCCTTTAGGGCTAACTTCTTGTTAGGCTTTGGCCTGAGAAGATGTTTAAAATCTTTCTATCCACAATGTTAGTTTTTCTCATTCTTGGCTTATGTCCTCTCAGACTTTTCATTCTTTTCTTGTTCTATTTGTTGTCCTCCTTCATGTCCCTTCCGCCCATAATGTTTCTTTGATTGCATGGGCTCTATGTTTGCGTTGGGCCTTAATATTCCTGAGTCATGTACTACTTTAGGTTTACTCTGTATGCAGAAGGTCCAAGTTGCCATCTTCTAGGAAGTTTAATTTACACTACACCTCTGAAATAATGATTATGGGAGTATTACTTTCAATAGAAATAAAGTCACACTGGTGTATAAATTTTTTGTCCTTATAGCAGACTCTTTTTAATTATTTCAAGTAATAGTGCAATATATATTTGAACTTATTAAGCGGTTTTAAAAACATAGGAAGAGAAGCAATTCAAGTATTTGCACAGTAATAATTGATGCTAGGATTGGAAAATAGCACCATTAAAAAAAAAAGCATGTCTACCACTTGTTCAGGTGAGTTGTTGAAAACAAGGCAATGGAAAAGTGGGGGGAATCCAAGAGAAGAACTGGAAACAGATCTTCAAAAGAAAAGGCAAATAAATTCAGAGAGCAGAAAAGCCTGCAGTTACACTACTGCAATCCCTATTTGTTGACACTAGAGGGACTGAAACCTAGAAAGAGAAAAGTTAATTGTGCATCACACAAGATAACATGTACAAAACTGAGTTCTGGGAAAGCTATGAGAAAACCTAGGGAGTTGTTCAGCTACATCTTTATTTGCTCTCTTACATTTGCGGTCGTTTCCTGGACCTGGCTAATCCCCACCGTGATGTCTTACCCAATATAGTGATGTCTCACACATCCATTGCCATTAAGCCTGTTCTATTGTAATCAGATTAACGTAGATCAGTAAAATTTTTAGAGTTTTAGGGGTAAATGTATGAAGCTCCGATTTCTGCAAGTCGTCGGAAATCGACCACTTTGCAGGGGAAATTTACAGCAGCACATTTGCCTTTACAAGCCATCGTCACTAAATTTCCCCTGCAAAGTCTGTGATTTACGGCGTCTTGCAGAAATCGGAGATTCCTACATTTACCCCTTAGAGTTCTGAAAGAAGATAACAGCGGATTATGTGGAAGAGAATAAACAATACAGCTAATGAACAAACCTTAAATGGAAACACAAATATAATGTCACTTCATACAGTTGGACCACAGTGTAAGTTTTGTATGCCCAATGGCATGGAGCCCATCAATGTGTGGGATTGTGCAGGAGGAATACAGCACTGTTTTCGGTAATAAATAATTGCCGTTTCGAGATCCAAGTTCGACCAAACTTCAGGTGTCGGACAGATGGCGACGGCCTCTAGAATACAGTTACACAGTTACAGTTCATGGTGAACTCCATTAGGTTGAGGCGTCTAGGTTCTGTGGCTGCAAAATCGCCCAAAATCACGTCTCCAGCACTGGTTGATGTTCTTGCGATACCACTGTGTTTGATTTTGTATTGTGCACACCGTGTTGTGCATTAAGACCAAACAATTGCACTTTGTTCTTACATTATCGAAGAGTGCTTTAATTAACGATGTTGTGTACAGGTGTTTGTAAGTAACTGGGGGTGTGTTTTTTGATGGTTTAGTGCCAGTATGACTTGTAACACTCCGAAGGTATGCACTTATCTTTGGCTGCCCTTGAAAAAGGTCACTAAAATGGCTGTAGCCATCTTGATTTACACCACTGCAAGAACCTTTGAAGTACATCAGTAAAAATATGAGAATGTATATTCATCTTTAACAATGCCTGTTCAATGAGATTTCAACAAATGCTACAAAAAAAGGAGTGCTGGTTTCCTGGGTTTCTTTTGGTGGGAAAAATTATTTATTATTATATACCTTCATCATCATCTATTTATATAGCGCCACTAATTCTGCAGCGATGTACAGAGAAGTAACAGAAGTCCCTGCCCAATTGGAGCTTACAGTCTAAATTCACTATCCTGCACACGTACATGCACACATGCACGTCCATTTAATAGCAGTTAACCTCTAATATGTTTTTGGAATGTTGGAAGAAACCGGAGTACCTGGAGGAAAATCACACAAACACGGGGAGATCATACAAACTCCACACAGATAAGGCCATGACCCAAGTGCTAGGAGCCAGTGCTAACCACTAAGCCACTGTGCTGCATATATAATATATATATATATATCTGTTCCCTCTATGCAATGGTTAGTACTTGCCAAAAGTGGTACAAGGAAGGACAACCGGTGAACTGTCGACAGGGTCATGGGCTCCCAAGGCTCATTGATGTGCATGGGAAGCGAGGGCTAGCTATCTGGTCCAATCCCACAGAATAGCTACTGTAGCACTAATTGTTAAAAAATGTAATGTTGGCTATGCGGAAAGGCGTGTAAGAACACACAGTGCATCGCAGCTTGCTGCGTATGGGGCTACATAACCGCCGACCAGTGGAAGTGATCATGCTAACCCCTGTTCCATGGCAAAAGCGCCTACAATGAGCATGTGAGCGCCAAAACTGGACCATGGAGCAATGAAAGAGTCTGATGACTCACATTTTCTTTTACATCATGTGGACAGCTAAATGTGCGCGCATCGTTTATCTAGATAAGAGATGGCACTAGGATGTGCTATGGGAGGAAGGCAAGACGGTGGAGGCAATGTGATGCTGCTGGGAAACCTTGGGTCCTGGCAATCATGTGGATGTTACTTTGAAACGTACCACCTACCTAAACATTTTTGCATACCAAGTACACCTCTTTATGGCAATGGTATTTCCTGATGGCAGTGGCCACTTTCAGAAGGATAATGCCCCTTGCATACTGCAAAAATGATTCAGGGAAAGTTTGAGGAACATAACACACAGTTCAAGGTGTTGACTTGGTCTCCAAATTTCCCACATCTCAATCTGAAGGGGCATCTGTGGGTTGTGCTGGAAAAACAAGTCGGAACCCTGGAGGCCCCACCTCACACGTTACAGGATCTGCTGCTAACGTTTTGGTGCCAGATACCACAGGACACTTTACGAGATCTTGTGGAGTCCGTGCATCTACAATTTTAGGCACTAATGTGGCTGATCGGTGTGTATGTATGTGTATATATATATATATTTGTATGTATGTGTATATATATATATATATATATATATATATATATATATATATATATATATATATATATATATATATATATGTATGTGTGTGTATATATATATATATATATATATATATATATATATATATATATATATATATATATATATATATATATATATATATATATATATATATGTGTGTGTATATATGTATATGTGTGTTTGTATGTATACATGTACTGTGTATGTTTGTATACTACACACACATGGAAATTTTGAAGAACACTGGTATAGATTGCACTTCAGGTGCTCAAGAAGTTTTCTACAGGAGAATTTTTATATTTTATTTTTACAGTAAGTATTAGACAAAAGTTTTCCATCCTGCTTCTGTTGTACATGATTTAATACTGCACATAACAGTCATATATTACTTTCAGTCCAGTCCAAACTCTGTGATTCCCTTGGGGACCATAGTGATACAATTGAGGAGCTGGGGCTGTACAGTTGTCCGTACAACTTTTTTGCGGATAATGAATTACTCAAAATGTTGATTTTGCTGTTAAACAGAAAAGTTTCTTCATTTTCTTGTGGTAGAATTATAGCTACCTATTTAAAGAGGAAGTAATACTCATATTAATGTATTTATATGTACACATCTTGAAGCTATTTATAAGTGGTTTTGTACCTTCAGCCAGGATTTTCTTTCATGTTTTACTAAGCGCTAGCTATTGGCTGCAGGATGTCACACAGCTCTGTGAAAGTGATAATTCATTGAAGTACAAATTTGTTTTAGTAGATATCTATTTAATCCTAAACAATTATGGTAATTAGTAGAAGTAATGCTTAGAAAATACTTGTATAGGTTGTGTTGAGTTCTCAGCATGTAACATATTCAATCTGTCGGTCATATGGCCAGTTTATTAATATAATGGCAATTATATTGAATAGTGTGTGTGCTTCAAGCAGACTAAAGGTGCCCATACATGGACCAAAGTAATTTGGGCCAGTTATTGAGTGGTTGGATTAATGTGTGAGGCAAAGCTCCAGACCAGATGGGGCACTATTAGCATAGTCAAATGATCACCACATTGATGGTAAGATACATTCAACATCCAACATTTTTTTTTTTTTCCATATGTCTATAATGACTGTCAAATCTGCAGCATGTATGGGCATTTACTAGCATCATCATAGAACTTAGGTGAAGTCGTATATCAAGAATATTTTTACATATTCATTCATTGCTATTTACATTAAACACATACAAAGGGGGAATGAACAATACAGGACGCATCCCTTTAGGGTGACCTGTCATTCCCTCTTACTCCTCTCAGTTTACAAGCTCTCTTGTGTCATGGCTCTTTACTACTACATCTGTTTTGTATGTAATGTTTCTTTGTACTTTATAAATTACACAGTGCTGCATACAATGATGCCACTTTTTAAATGCAGCATTTGTTTAATAATCCAGAATTTGTCTAAAACCATGTTTACTAAAACAAAAATTAACTGATTTTAATTACTTTTCTGTCTTCTCCTAAAAAGACCAAGAGCAGGTGACCTCTAACTATTGCTCTGTTGGTTTGTTGCTGAATAGTTCTCTTTCCTCATGTGCTTACTGGAACCACTAATAGAAATTGGATGATGGAGTGAAAAAAGCTGTATTTCTTGTAGCAGCATGTCATATGGTTGTCAGACATTAGCAAAATTCATTCATCTTCTATCCAGTGGTTCTCGGGATATATATTATTTCTTTTATTAACGGTGTCTAAGTTGAAGGTTGTTTGTACTTTGACCACTGAACTTAGCAGGGTATTTTGGATTTATAGATTTTTTTTTCATCAATATTTGTTTTATTTTCTAGCCCACCTATGTTTTCTGCTTCCCCCGGAAACCAGAACTCTGGAAGCCATGTACATCCTGACGATGCAGAGCAACAAGCTGCCCTCTTACTAGCCTGTTCCGGGGATAACCTGCCTCCTAGCCTGCCTCCAGTCAATATGTATGATCTTTTAGAAGCTTTGAAGGTATTGCCAAGATATTGAATTGTAGGGAATTATATTTCCTAGTGTAATATGTGTATTTTATGTTCCATATATGCATTACTGTCTCTGCAAATGTGTAATTAAAAGATGGATCAATTAATTTCATGGCAATCAACATTTATAATGCAGACACAAGTTTAGTAGTCTGCTTTACATATGTAAATAGTAATCTCATATATAAGGTAATTTTTTCCTAAGAGACAGAGCTATATACAGGCCCATTTTGATCCACTTTCACTAATCTATATAAAAGGATTGAAAGCTGGCAGTACGTTTGTTCTAAAACTGATTACAGAGCATGGGTGCAGTATGTATCATTATTTTCCATGTGTTGATCCATCAGCTACTCCTGTAACTTTGCTCAACAGTATGTTTACTATTTTACTATAGGAATCTGTAATCCCTATGTTAACCTTCATTAATACTCTGTTCACCATCAGGTAGCACAGTTCTAAATGATATTTAGATTCCAGACTATTGTTTATACTTTAATCTATGAAATATTATTAATTCTGACACTAATACTCATTTATTAATATTGGGTTACTTCTAAAAGAAGCTTTTTGCATTTAGGGCTTGAGCAGTTTGGTTGTTGGTTAACGAATATGCTGGCTTCTGCATGTATTTGTTTTTCTAGCGTTTGATCTTGCATGGTTGATATCACAGATGTTAATATTCTAGTTTGTTTTACAGATTCACAGAGAAGTTATCCCTTCGCACACAGTATATGCATTGAACATGGAGCGGATACTTATGAAGCTCTGGCACCCTAATGAGGAGGAGCTACAACAGGACAAAATTCACCGACAAAGGTTAACAGCCAAAAATGGACTACTGAGTTGAGCAGAAAATACTTTTCCATGGACTAAAGGATCAAATTCCAGCCATATTTTTGTTACTTTGCCTCAGACTTGCTCTGCAAAAGACTGAATCCGAACAATTTATTAAAAGAGATTCCAACACATTTATGAAGTTATGCACATGGCAACTTCAACGTTTTTTGTTAAATAAAAATAAAAAAAACCCTTCATTTTTAAACCATTATTACACTAACCAATATCCATTGCCTAAACCAGGAATATAACTGAATGCTCTAATGTTTTTTGTTGTTTTTTTGGTTTGCTTTTTGTTAAACTTCAGGATTTCATAATCCAGATTTTAAAAGTACCATTTTTTCAGGTTTTATGAAGACTAAATATTTATATTTTTCTTGCTGGGAACATGTGGAGAAGGCACGCTATTTAAACTGGATACAGCAAAAGAACAAAAAAAAAGAAACACACTTTCTGGCGCTAACAGGCTATGGTTAAAAAAAAATACTAGTTGCAAGGGGTCTGCACTCCCCCAAAAATCAAATGAAATTGTAAAAGTGCAACAGTAAATTATGAACCACAGAAAAAGTCAACTTACAAACTTTATAGTTGGCACAAATACATATAAAACATATTTTTTCTTTCCTACCATTGGGGAACACTGCGATACATTGGTGGACTAGGGGCCTGATTCATTAAGGATCTTAACTTAATAAACTTCTTATTTCAGTCTCCTGGACAAAACCATGTTACAATGCAAGGGGTGCAAATTAGTATTCTGTTTTGCACATAAGATAAATACTGACTGTTTTTTCATGTAGCACACAAATACTTGATGGCTTATTTGTACACTGAAATTTAAAGTTGATATTTGTGTGCTACATGAAAAAAACATCCTTAATGAATCGGGCCATAGGAGTTTAGGCACTCATAAACTTGTTTGTTCATCACACTTCTCCCCTACTATGCCCCTCCTCTCCAGCTCAGACCTCAGGTTTTTTTTTTAAGTGCCTTAGGAGTTAGGCTACTTTCTGTGTAAGCTCTTGCTTACAGTTTTTGTTGGAGAGTTTTCAATTTTTTTATTTTATTCCTTTTCTAAAGTGCAGCGCAGGGTCCATTAAAGACCCAGGGAAGGAATAGCCAATCGGCTCCCTTCACTCTGGGTCCCTGCAGAGGGTAAAGCAGCCTGGTCTCTTTCAACCCTCGCATCTTTGCCGGCAATACCTTCCCCTAGTTAGAAAAGCAGAACTGCACAGAACGGAGGAGCTGATAGTGTAAGCCTGACATATGCAGGCTCAAAGCACTGTTTGCATCGGGCAGGAGTGAAGCTTCAAAGGCATTCATTTTCTCACTTGCATCCCCAAACTTCAGGATCTGGAAGATGTAGAAAGTCACAGGGTCCACTTACGACAGCTGTAATCCAAACAGAATCTGTTTGCTGAACCTGAAAGCAGGGCCGTCTTTCCCATTGGGCAAAATGGGCAGGTGCCCGGGGGCCCTGCAGCCCAGGGGGGCCCGTCGGAGGCAGCAAAAAAAAAAAAAAAAACTGAAAAAAAAAAGAAGTAAATACTTACCTTGCAGTAAGCTGACAATCCGGCTCCCTCCCTGGTCTCCTCCTCCATCGCGCTCACAGTGCATGTCGGGCGTGACGTCATCATGCCCGCCCGACATCCATTGACACACCATTGTCTATTGCAAGTGGGCAGTAATTGCAGAATAAAGGCATGAAGGTCCTGTACCACTTCTTTGGACCTTATTTCTACATCTGACATCATAGGAATTAACTTTCAGGCAGGGCCCTCTTAAGAACATCTTGGGCCCCCGGGCACAGCAGTGTCTTTTGGCCCTCAATTACTGCCCACTTGCAATAGACAATGGTGTACCATTATGCTAGTATTTTTAGAACAGCCAAAGGCATTCCAATATGGCAGATTTTATTGCATCACACAATACAATAACTTTATTTTTTACGTACCTGAATGGCACTTTATGAAACATACCAGTCTCCATAGGAATTAATGGTAGAGCAAGTCACCATTGTCTTGTAAACAGGGACAGGATTGACATTGACCTTAACAATTGTGACAAGTATCTGAAAGAATTGTAACTTATAATTGTGATTAAATTTGGTTTCAGAAGAAGCGTTCAGGACAAGCCACCTGTTTTACTTGCCTATGTTCTTCACTGGAGGAAATCTGTAAACTGGGAAACTACATACGTAATACATTTACCCTCTGGAGTCTCCTCGGTTTAATCATAACCCCATCCTGTGATCTCAAGATTGCATCACACCTTCTTTTGAATTTTTGTGCCGTAATCTGAAGATTGTTGAGAAAAGCATAAAACTGCCATTTGGAACTTGTTTAATTTTCTTCAGTGAACTCTGACAGGCTACCTGAGTTCACTTAAATGGATATGGATTTTTTTATTTTATTCTTTACAAAGTATATGCACTTATGGGGGTAAATGTATTAAGCTCCCGGTTCTTCAACACCCGCGAGTTCGGCGTCTTCAGCGTTTAAATTTAAAGCGGCGCTGCCTTGTAAAGGGAAGTTTGAATAATGTTGGATGACCTGGAGGGAAGTTCTTGTTATTAGCTAGGACTACTACACTCTTTGGTTGGGAGAAGACTGAACCCGGGTAACCCACATCCTCTCTCACTATTTTGTGCTTGTTATTCTATTGCTGATGTATTTCTGGATGAAAAGGATCATCTCGAGCATCAGAGATTATTTGATATGCTGTGTTCAAGAATCTTCTTTGTAAGCAGATTCCCTGCGGGGACCCCTTCACGTGGTTTTTAAATATCTGTTGGCCAAATCATCTAGGACACACTTGGAGAAGGGAATATCCCCTGGGACACCATAGTTAATACTACTATATTTACTTGTTGGGACAATACTACTCTATGGGGCATATTCAATTAGGGTTCCGGTTCGTTACCGCAATAACGTGGATTTTGGTTCGCAGCCCATAGGGTTATGCACGAAAATCCGTGTTATTGCGGTACCGTAATACCGGCAAGAACGCGCACTTTTCGCGGTAACGCGCGTTACCGCGAACCGGAACCCTAATTGAATATGCCGCTATGTATTTAATTTGATAAAAAAGGGTTCAGCGCATGGCTAACAATATGACCAATTGTAGAAGTAGGACACAATCAGAGGTAATGTTATAGCTCTTTTGCAGAAAATGTATTAATTAAAGGTTCTTACCCTGCTCTTTCCCTCTTAGTATAAGTGAAATAGAATCCAAAATCCAGTAGCCTTCATATATTCACTCCGGAATTGATGTCCTGATGATCGTTGTTCAAACGGTGCTGTTACAATCCAGTTACAGTGTCCTCACACGCAGTTTAATTTGTTTGTTACAGCATTCCATGTGACCGTGGTGCTGGCGAACTCATGTGTGTTTCATCCACTTAGCGCTGTGAGGTATTTTATTGATTTTATTTTTAGGTACAGTGGTTGAAAGCAGGTGGGCTTTCTCTTATATATCTCAGGCAGCTTTGGGGAATTCATAAGCGCCCATTCCTGATATTATTTTGAATTTAACTAATTTCCATTGATTTCCATTCAATTTTAGGAGAGGTAGCATGTACAATTGATCAAGCCAAGCAGTTCATCCACAAGGAGTGGCACTTTTGTGGCTGAAGTGCTTTTTGTCTTTCGGCCCTCAATAAACAAGATAACAATGTCACCCACAATTGAGAGGTAGCATATACAATTCATCAAGCCAAGCAGTTCAAACACAAGGAGTGGCACTTTTGTGGCTGATGTGCAAGTCCAACATGGCCTAAACACGCTAGGAATGGGCTTGTTAGAGTAATGGCAGAAACACACATAAGTGCCAGGAAAGATTAATGGTGCAAGATGGAATTGTCCTTGGGCCCTCCCACCCACCAATATGTTGGATCTTACAAAGGACATGCACACTTTAACAAACCAAGCACTTCAGCGACAAGGGCTTCCACTTTTGTGGCTGAAGTGCTTGGTTTGTTTGGGCTCCTACTAAAACAGCTATCAATGGCCTAAAGGCATGTTAGACCAACAGTGCTGTGAAGTGAATTCTACACTGTCAAGATGATGTCGTCATCATCTTCAGCATCATCCTCACCCTCATCAGTGTGCACATCATCACAGACTATTAATTCATCTCCCCTGGAATCCGCCATTAGAGAAGTGTCATTACCTAGATGTATTTGCCGGTAAAGGCCTTCCTCGTGGAAGATGTAGTTCATTTTGATGATCATCATCTTTTCCACATTGTTAGGAAGTAACCTCCTACGTCAATCACTGACAAGGTTACCGTCTGTGCTGAATACTCTTTCTGAGTACACACTTTAGGGTGGGCAGCTTAGGTATTGCAAACCAAGTTTGTACATGGGTTTCCAAATGGCTTGGTTTTCCTCCCAGTATGGAAAGGGACTGTCTGACATTTCCATATCAATTAACTCTTGAAAATAATCCTCCCCCATCCTTTGCATGTTAATAATAGGATTGGATGGAGTTATGGCCGAGATCACACTTTTTTGGTAAAATCTTTCAAACCAGCCCAGATGTCAAACTGTTGTGGTCTGCCACCTGTGTCATCCCTGTTTCTCTTTAGAAAGTGAAATTTCTTACGAGCAGCAGCTGCCTGAGAAACTGAAGGAGAAGACGTTGTCAAGCCAAGGCCCAGTTCAGCGGTCATCTTGCTGACCAAGAGCTCCTTGCAACTGTTCAGATCTCGGTCATTTGGAAGCATATAATCAATGTAGGTCTTAAACCTAGGATCAAGCACAGTTGCCAAAACATAGTGTTCCGACTTCAAGATTTTAATAACGCTTGGATCTTGGCGAAGCGAATTAAGTGCTTGATCTACAAGGCCAATATACTTTGCGGAATTGCTTTCTTTCATCTCCTCCTTCAGTTTGTCAAGCTGCTTTTCCAAAAGTCGAATAAAGGGAATGACTTGGCTCAAGCTAGCAGAGTCTGAACTCACTTCACATGTCACAACTTCAAATGGTTTCAGCACCTTGCACAGCACAGAAAGGATTCTCCACTGTGCAAGACTGAAATACATTCCCCCTCCTTTCCCAATGTCATGGCTTGTGCAATACGCTTGTATGGCTTTGCGCTGTTCCTCCATCCTCTGAAGCATGTACAGGGTGGAATTCCACCTTGTTAACACCTCTTGCTTAAGTTGGTGGCAAGGCAAATGAAATTGTTCTTGTAGCTGCTGCAATCTCCTACATGCTGTGGCAGAATGCCGGAAATGTCCCGAAATTTTACGGGCCACTGAAAGCATCTCCTGCACCTCACGGTTATTTTCAAGAAGCTCTGCACCACCAAGTTTATTGTGTGAGCAAAACAGGGCATGTGATGGAATTCACCCAGCTGTAATGCTCGCACAATATTGTTGGCGTTATCAGAAATAACATATCATGAGGAGAGTCCAAGTGGTATAGTTTTCGTAACTGCCTGCCTGTGAGAAATGTTACGTAGTGGTGTACATGCTGCTGCTGTTCCTGCTTGTGAAGGTGAATGACCAACCCAGTGAGCTGTCACAGTCATATAATCTTTGGTTTGGCCACTTCCACTTGTCCAGATATCTGAGATTAAGTGTACAGTGGGTAGAATGGCATTTTTGAGCCCAATTAGTACATTTTTACGAACGTTTTGGTATAGTTGAGAAATAGCTTTTCTTGAAAAATGGTGTCGATGGAATTTTGTAACGGGGACACAAAACATCAATTAACTGTGAAAAACCATCTACGTTTATAGTGGATATTGGACGCAGATCAGATCTAACACTAGCATAGTCGCCATGGCATCTGTGATCCGCTTTGCAACTGGATGACTGCTGTCATACTTGCTTCCTCTAGCAAAAGATTGTTTCACAGTTAATTGTTTTAAAGTACTAGTGCTCTTCTTCTTGGGCTGCTTATGAGAGGAAGATTCACCCCCAGCAGCAGCAGCAGCAGCAGAGGAATCTTCAGAGGAATCAATTATAGTGCAGGAGTCATCGAGCCTTACCAAGTTGGATGCAGGGCTAACTCCGATCGCTACTGAGGATATTGATGAGGACGGTGTTGTGGGTGTAGATTGCAGGCATTGGGTTGTAGGTGAGAGAAGGGCCCTAGCTGATGATGGACTGCTTGTTATTATTTTTTTACCATAACTTTCAGCTTTTCCCAACACCTTGCCATGAACTTTCATCAAATGGCATAACATGGATGAAGTTCCAAGATAGTTAAGGTCTGTCAGGATTTCCCAGGTATGACCACGGAGAGAGCTTAAGTGGTTAAAGTGGCTTTATTAAGAAACACAAATAACAGTCCACCACGGATAGTGGCACAGATATATAGAAATGAAAAGACAGAGCAACAGTTCAATGGGAACAAAAATATAGAAGACTTAACTGATCCGTAGATGGTATTCAGCGCAGCAGGTGTAGAGAGAGCAACAATAGCAGATCTTGGAATAGCGATGCACTGCAACCACAGGTAAGTTTCACAAAGGGAGTCCAGTCCTGATGAGAGACCTGAACTCACAGAATTTGATAATGCTGACAGGAGCTGAGAACTTGGTAATACAGACAGGAGCTGAGCACTAGGTATTGCAGACAGGAGCTGAGCACTTGATAGTGCAGACAGGAGCTGAGCACTTGATAGTGCAGACAGGAGCTGAGCACTTGATAGTGCAGACAGGAGCTGAGCACTTGATAGTGCAGACAGGAGCTGAGCACTTGATAGTGCAGACAGGAGCTGAGCACTTGATAGTGCAGACAGGAGCTGAGCACTTGAAAATGCAGACAGGAGCTGAGCACTGGGAATGCTCACAGGAACAAGCACTTGAAAATGCTCACATGAGTGACCTTATGATCTGGCCAAGACCGTTTGAAGCAGGCAGGTTTGTATAGGCCAGCAGCAGGTGAAACAACTCCCAGTGATAATGAGGAAAAATAGTCAAAGTAGCACAGTGGCCCCTTTGGCAGGCAGTGGTACTACACGTAGAATACATAACAAATCCAATAAAGTCACTGCAGACAGCAGTTGCAGAATGCAAGTCGTGACAAGGTCCCTCCCTCGACTGACTGTGGCTTTACATACACTACAAATGGCTAGACAATTGTTGGCAGGATTTGGGTAGAAATAATTCCACACATAAGAAGTGGCTTTTTTGTTCTTATGTCCAGGCATGACAATGGCCTTCTTCTTGTCACGTACCAGAACTGCTTCCACTGGTGCAGGACTTACACAAACAACCTCATCCTCATCAACATCCTCATTAGTGCCCTCGTCGGCTACACAAATCTCCCCCTCATCCTCTTCCATTTCCAAAGTGGCATCCTCAATTGGTGTATCACTGGCTACACTCGGGCTGTTCAGGCACATATCAGCAGAAATGCTGAAAACGCCCTTCTTTATGGGTACACTATCAGAATGGTCACGATTACACATACCACTCGTGGTTGGACTCTCCTCAGGGATTGGTGTCATTTCTCATTCTGAGCATACATTTTCCTCTAATGCCTTACTGTTTTCTTGCAGCTCAGCTTTCACAAGTAACAGTAGTTTTGCACCACTTTTGGACTGCAAATTACTTGGTCTTGCTTGGTCACGAGTGACCTTACAAGAAGAAGCCTCAGTAACATTTTTCGATCTCGCACTCATAGAGAAAGGAGAAGGTCTCATTCTTTATTTGCCACTGCGTGTGTAGAATGGTATGTTGGCAATTTTTTTTTTTATCGAGAGTTAACTTTTCCTGGATTACAGCTCTTTTTCTCTTCAACACAGTAAAAGGTGTTTTTTGTGTGATTTTTTTTTCCCTGACTTCAAAAGACTATGTACTTTTACATAGGCTTTACCAGATGACGTACAGGGAAAACTACCATCAGGACTGATGGCAGCAGCTACTTGCTGCTCCTGCTCTTATGTGTACTGCTGTGAATCCATTTTAACAAGACCCTACACTTTGTAGTGCAAATTCACAAAAATACAGTGCTATTAAGATTTCAGCACTCAGAAAATACAGCTTTTTTTTATAAGAGGGTATATGACACCCCAAACACTTTGTAGTGCAAATTCAGAAAAATATAGTGCTATTAGGATTTTTTCAGCACTCAGAAAATACAGCTTTTTTTATAAGGGGGTATATGACACCCCAAACACTTTGTAGTGCAGATTCAGAAAAATTCACACCCTCCTATTTCTACTCTATCACTTTGCCTGCTCTATTGTGACCTAACCCTTCTCTGTCCCTCTCTCAAATGGCGCTAGATTGCCGTGGAGGCGGGTATTTATTGATTGCAAAACTCCCAAGATCCAACGACGTCACAATGACATTTTGCCTCGTTTTGTAATCCGAATAGGCGCAAGAGTGTACTCGGATCCCAGAAGTTCGGGTGGGTTTGGTTTCAAGGAAACCGAGGCATGTGACATGGGGGGATCATGTGATCCCTCCACACATGCGCTGTGCAGCTCTGCTCTTCGGAGCAGAGCTGTTTTCAGTGACATGTTTCACTTATGTTAATGTACGCCAGCCTCAGATGGTGTACATTAACATGTAAAAAAAGAGAAATATTTCACTGGCCACACTTTCATACGTAGCGTTACTGAGCACTCCCCATACATAGTTATAGGGAGTGCTCAGAAAATGCTAATAGATGCAAAGCAGCAGATATCTGAGATATCTGCTGCGTTGCTACAATAATACATACTGGTAAAGACCCGAAAACAACAGGCACATTATGACACCCCCAGCCCACTGTACTTATCTATGCTTCTGGTGCTGCTGACATCCATCAGGGTGGGAACTTTTTGTAGAGTGAGCAGGGAAGCTCTTTGTTTCAGGAGATCACCAAATTTGCCAGAAGTGGCAGATGGCCAGTCCGGCCCTGATTCACTGCATAATAGTGGGAAGTGGAGGTCTGACTGCATGTGGGTCTATTTTACAGCAAATGGCGGACAGGGGGCATTTTGGGTAGTTTGTTTGGGGGCTTTCATCCATGAAATTAAGGTTAATGTGCAGACCTTTTGAAGGTTGGAGAATCGCACATGCAGACCTCTGAGTATATTGGGTTGCCAATTACTGCAATATAGCACCAACCCTGAAGCATCCAAAAAACACATATTTACTCAGCTCAGACAGTCTTGGATACACTTCACAATACATTGTATATAAGTAATGTTTGATGAATAGATAGAGGGTATTATTTGAATAAAAATCTTCTACATGTCTTACATTTAACAATGTCAAAAAATGTCAGCAAAGATGGGTATATCCTTTACAAACATATTAGGGTCCAAATTGCTTGATACCAGTAAAAACTGTCCTTATTATGCGAAAAGAACTTATGGACCTAAGGAATTTTTTGGAATAGAGTCCAGCAGCAAAAGATCCTAACCACACAAATGAACTGGTGTTAAAAAGTTAATTAATCGAGTTCTATGAGTGCCCAAAAGAGAATGTGCTATCGAGCGAAAGGTCCACAGAAGCGCAATTAAATCATATTGCTTCAGGATAATACACTTAATACTTGCTGTTTAGATCCACCAACTGGATACCCAGCATCTTTTACGATAAATGACCAGGCTGTCAGTGTGTTGGAGGAGACAGAAAGGCATCACAGGAAGTCACAGAGAGCACGTGCGTTCCACTGTGGAACGCACGCGCTGTCTGTAACTTTCTGTATTAGCTTGTGAAGGTAGTCATGGGCAGAGGGGGAGAGGAGGATGGAACAGCCCTGACCCGCACGGTAGTAAGATGGCTGATTCCTGGGAAGGAGCCAGCCACCAGGAAGCCAATCAATGTCGGTCTCTAATAGACTATGGCTGGCCCCATTAACTTTCAGGTTGTAATGGCCAGTCCATAGCAGCCCATTTAGCTATCGGCCCTTCTGGCATTTGCCATTCCGGCCCTGCTTTAAACCAATGGCACATATATATATTTTTTTTAAATTAAGCACCATTATACCGCATTAGTGTTTTAGTCTTCTACTTTTTGCAATCTGTTTTAAAATCAACAAGACAGGAAGCCTGTGCAATATCTGACCTCAGTACACGCTAGTATTCACATGCTAGTATTCAAAGAACTCATGTTTTAGCTAAATGTGTCATATGCAATATTATCAGAAACAATTAACCTCTTCTGAGTTTTTCCCCAGCAGCCCACCCCCTTTTTTTTATTTTTTCTTATATGTTTAAACAAACTACTTAGGGGTGCATTGCTTCTCTAATTTGCATTATTCTAGAATGGGGGAAAGAGATGTTGAGTGTTGGGCTGGTTCACAGGTAACAGGTTCACAGGTTCATTCAAACAGAAGGCATGCCCAGGCATGTCATTCTAAATGTTATGTGTTATACAATCCTGTATGATGCTATTTGACGTTTTTTATTGCTTGTCACATCAGCTGTTTAGCCTGCTTTGTGTTTTTTGCTGTTTGTGATGAAGTGGAAGGATTTTTTTAATCATAAGTTTAAATACAGCTACAATGGATAAGTTATGTTGTTAAACACTACATTTATCTGCTTAATTTATATGGGAACATTTACCTTGTTGGTATATTATATAAAATAATAGTATATATCTAATACAGATGATATGCAACCTCTTTTACACTGGGATGCCAATTCTATAGTAAAGTTGTTAACACGCATAATAAACAAGGCAAACCTCCCAACTATCAGAGAAATGCATTGACTGCCAGGACTAGAGTTATGTGCGCTGTGCATGTCAACACAGACATTTTCAGAGGAAGAGGCCAGGGGGTGGCTTAGTGCGTCAGAAGCACTTGGACAGCAATTTGGGCAGTGTAAATGCAGAGGTATGCAGCAGTTTCACTATAAAATTCAAAGAAGGATTTATGTAGACAACCGTGATCTAAAAGCAGAATGTAGTACATAACATTTTTATCTTTCTTGCAAGAGATACAGTAGGGCTTATATAATAACATTGCATTTATGTACAACATTTGCACTGGATTATAGCAGCCATTTCTCTTGACAAAGTTGGACAATAAAAGTTAATGAATGAATGATCGCGCATTTTTAGAACCATCTTTTTGCTATTTCAACACTTGTTTAGTCAAATCTATACTAATCTTTAATCTATATGAAATGCGGCGGAAAGACTTGTCTTCCTCCTTTTGCCACTCCACATCTGCCTCCACTCTCTGCCAAGCCTTACATTGGCTCCACTTCTTCTACAGAATCCTCTTCAAACTCCTCACCTACAAAGCCCACTCCAATTCCTCTGCTCCCTACATCTCAACCCCCATCTTTATAAAAACACCCTCTCACCCTCACCTCATCTCTCACCCTCACATGGCCTATGATTGTTGCCTCACCCCATCTCTGGTAGCCAGGTCTCACTCCCGCATCCAATCTTCCTCCGTGCTGCCCCCCACCTCAGGAACAATCTCTTTTGTTCTATCAGACTGTCCACTGACCTGCAAAGCTTCAAGCGCTTCCTTAAAACCCACTTGTTCATTAAAGCCTACCATCTCATTGTTTAACTACTTCCCTGCCCAATTTATCCCTTTTCTTTGTGTTCATAAATAAATAAGTCACCCTCATTCATTCTATCCTCTTCATGTCACCCACTCCTTTTTTCAACCCCTCCCATCTGATTTCTAGTTCCCCTTATATTGACTCACCCCTATGTGTCACACTTTTTTCTGATCCTTCACCTCTAGATTGTAAGCTGTCATGAGCAGGGCTATTTTCCCTCCTGTCGTCCTCCTCAGATTAACTTTGCCATCTGCACACCAGATATAATTTGCACCTCCTCCCTGGGCTCTATGACCTCTGTCTTTACAACTCCCTTTTCCTCGCACCTCAATCACAGGATCTGATCCTGTTAGTTGCTTTTCTGCTCATAGGCACACGTTCAGCTTCTTCTCATTCACTTTTCTAGTTATACTGTTTTGGGCAGCATGTTAGGTTAGTGGTTAGCACTTCTGCCTCACAACACTAGGGTCATGAGTTCAATTCCTGACCATGGCCTTATCTGTGTGGAGTTTGTTTGTTCTCCCCATGTTTGTGTGGGTTTCCTCCCACACTCCAAAAACACACAGTCTATGTGTGTGTATATGTTAGGGAATTTAGACTGTAAGCTCCAATTGGGCAGAGACTGATACGAGTGACTTCTCTGTACAGCACTGCAGAGTTAGTGGTGCTATATGAATAGCTGATGATGATGATATCACTTGCACTTTATTGCCCTATGTACCATTCATAATTGTTTTGTGAGTTCCACTGCAGCGTTTTCTTAAAATGCTATGTAGTTGTTAGCAGCCGCGACTCTCACCTCCTGTCTGCAGGCGTCCCGCCCGTCGCTATGATGACCGGGACGTCACTTCCTGGATTTACCCGACCGTTGCCTAGGCAACGGCCGGACGCTAACTGCAGCAGCGCCGCTGGGGAAAGCCGAGCGCAGGAATAGGCAAGCCTGTGGGCTACTTAAGTAGGTAATTTGTATTAGGACCTCTGTCCATGTGATTCCGCTGCCAGGCTCTGATTGGCTGGTACTGATATTTAAGGCAATGAGGTCTGCTACCTCATTGCCGGTTATAGCTTCTGTACTCCAGTCTGCTGACCTGCTTGTTCCCGTTCCCGTCTTCTGAACCTCTACTGATTTCCCGTGTATGACCCTTGGCTTTGAATTGGACTTCGCTTGTGTATCCTGTGACCCCGACCTTTTACCTGTTTACCATTTCTGCTATCCGCTTGTGACCCCTGACCTCGGCTTGTTTACTGGTACTGTTGTCTGCTGCCCACCCTTGACCTCTGCGTGGACCTCATTCCGCTTGCCTGGGTTCTCCACAGCCGGTACACACTTCACGATCCTCTGTCAGTCTGCGGCCCAGTCTGTCCCCACCATCAGGGGCTCCAGTGAACACCTGATTGGCAGAGTAGATTCCGGGTTGTGTTGTGCCGGCTGGAGGGGTTCCTAACATTATAACTGGCCCACACACTGAGACGAGGTTGTGATGGATGAAAGCGGATCCACACCGTCTCCGGCGCAAGCCTTAGCAAGCCATGTTGAGTCCTTGTACCAGATGATCCAGGGATTGGCTGAGCGTTTGTCCGTTCATGAAGAACTAGCAAAAACCTCGCAATCCACTCCGGATTCCACCTGTGAACCCAAAATGAATTTACCGGACTGGTTCTCCGGAAATAGATCCCTGTTCTGAAATTTCAGGGAGAGCTGCAAGCTCTATTTCCGGTTGAGACCCCGTTCCTCCGTTTCGGAGCAGCAAAAGAGTTGGGATTATCATTTCCCTTCTACAGGGTGACCCCCAGTCCTGGGTTTTTTCCTTGCCGCAGACCAGTCCTGCCGTGCAGTCAGTGGACGCTTTCTTCGAGGCATTAGGTCTACTATATGATGACCAGGACCATATGGCCTCCGCTGAAGCTGATCTACGGGCCTTGAAGCAAGGCCGATGCTCGGCAGAGGAATACTGCGCTGAATTTCGTAGATGGTCACCTGATAGTGGATGGAATGATCCCGCCTTACGTAGTCAGTTCCGTCTAGGTCTGTCGGAACAGATTAAAGACTTTTTGGTGCAATACCCGACTCCTACCTCATTGGAGGATCTGATGCACCTCGCCATTAAAATTGACAGAAGAATTAAGTGACGCAAGTCTGAGAAGGAGACAGCTTCTCTTCCTTCTCTTCCGTCTGCCTTGATTCCGGTTGTCACGGATGACGAGGAGCCTATGCAACTTGGACTGATCGTCTCTCCTCTGAGGAAAGAGACAGGAGGCGATCACAAGGCCTATGTCTTTATTGTGGCACTAAAGGCCACTTCTCCCGTTCCTGCCCAAATAAGTCGGGAAAAGAGCATGCCTAGAGAATGAGAGGAAGGTTCACCTAGGTCTGCAAATTGTTTCCTCAAAAAATGCTATGTTAATTCCTGCACAACTCACGTCTAGTGCCAGTTCGGTGAACCTGTCGGCCTTCATTGACAGTGGAGCTTCAGGCAACTTCCTTGACTTCGAGTTTGCCCGCTCTGCTGGAATTCCGCGGGTTAAACTAAAATCTGCCATCACGATATGTGGCTTAGATGGCAGTCCATTGCCAGGCGGCAAGATTACCTGGGAGACCCCGCTACTACAATTGAACATTGGCGCTCTCCACTCGGAATCCATTGTCTTCTTCATTATCGAATGTCCGTCAGTTCCTTTGATTCTGGGCCACCCCTGGCTATCCCGTCATAACCCTGTCATGGATTGGGTAAAAGGAGAAATTGTCCAGTGGAGCTCTTATTGTACACAGGCTTGCTTGACATTACCTCTGCGTGTGATTCAGCCTATTCCGGAGCAACTTCCTTCACAGTATCATGACTTCTGGGATGTTTTCTCCAAAAAGGCTGCTGACACTCTACCACCGCACCGGGAATTCGACTGTGCCATCGAGCTCATTCCGGGTTCTAAATTACCCAAGGGATGCTTGTATTCTCTCTCCGGTCGAGAGACCAAATCCATGTGGGAATACATTGACGAAAACTTGGAGAAAGGCGTCATCAGGCCATCCAAGTCTCCAGTAGGAGCAGGGTGCTTCTTCGTATCCAAGAAGGACGGTGGACTCAGACCCTGTATCGACTACCGAGGGCTGAATCTCATTACGGTCAAGAACACATATCCCCTTCCTCTCATCTCCGTACTTTTTGACCAACTAAGAGGGGCAACTATCTTCACGAAAATTGATCTTCGTGGTGTTTATAACCTCATACGTATTAGAGCAGGTGATGAGTGGAAGACGGCATTCAACACGCTCTCGGGCCACTACGAATATCTGGTCATGCCGTTTGGTCTTAGTAATGCCCCTGCAGTATTCCAGGATTTGATTAATGAGGTGTTACGTGAGTTTCTGGGACACTTCGTTGTTGTTTACTTGGACGACATCCTCATATATTCAGAATCGTTGTCAGTACACCAGGGTCATGTCAGACAAGTCCTACAGAAATTGCGAGAACACCATCTCTACGCTAAACTCGAGAAATGCGAGTTCGAGGTCTAGAAGGTATCCTTTCTAGGTTATATAATCTCCTCAGAAGGTTTCTCCATGGACCCAACCAAGGTCCAAGCAATCCTGGACTGGGTACAGCCGAATAACCTCAAGGCGGTCCAGAGATTCCTGGGATTTGCCAATTATTACAGGAGATTTATTGGCGGCTTTGCTGATATCGTGGCCCCTATTCTCACCTTGACTCGCAAGGGAGGCGATCCAGCTAATTGGTCTCCACAAGCAATAATGGCATTTGAAACCCTGAAGAAAGCCTTCGTGTCTGCTCAGGTCCTTAGACACCTGGATCCTAAGGTACCGTTTATTCTTGAAGTTGATGCTTCTGACGTCGGTGCCGGGGCCATCTTGTCACAAAAAGATCCCCATACTCACCGCCTACATCCATGTGCTTATTTTTCCCGTCAGTTCTCTTCAGCGGAAACCAATTATGATGTTGGAAATCGAGAGCTGTTAGCAATTAAATGGGCCTTTGAGAAATGGCGACATTGGTTGGAAGGCGCTGCACATCAGATCTCCGTTATAACGGATCATAAAAATCTACAGTACATACAGTCGGCCAAACGACTGAACCCTCGACAGGCTCGTTGGTCACTGTTCTTCACCCGTTTTAATTTTATAATCACCTATCGTCCAGGTTCTAAAAATGTCCATGCAGACGCCCTGTCCAGAAGTTTCCTGGCACACCATGCCCCGGTTACTAGTCCAGAGCCTATTGTTCCTGTGTCTATGATCCATGCCGGGTTAACCCAAGACTTGAGCTGTACCTTACAAAGGTTCCAGAGGTTGGCTCCTGATAATACTCCGGTAGTATGCTTGTTTGTCCTAGTTCATCTAAGAAAGGCAGTCCTTGCTGAAGCACACAATAGTCAGTCTGCTGGACATCCTGGAGTCTTCAAAACATTGGAAATCCTTTCACGTACTGTATGGTGGCCGTCTTTGTCTGCTGACGTCAAGAATCACGTCCTGTCTTGTGAAGTTTGTGCCAGGAACAAAGTTCCCAGGACTCGCCCGGTAGGTCAGTTAGTTCCTTTGGCCGCTCCTGCAAAACCTTGGACACATTTGTCCATGGACTTTATAGTTGATCTGCCACCCTCTGCGGGAAACAATACCATTTGGGTCGTGGTAGACCGGTTCAGCAAAATGTCACATTTCATTCCGTTAACCAGGCTTCCTACTGCTCGAGATTTGGCCGTCTTGTTCATTTAACATATTTTCCGTCTCCATGGACTCCCTACTGACATAGTCTCCAATTGGGGTTCTCAGTTCATAGCGCAGTTCTGGAAGTCCTTCTGTACCCTCCTTGGAATCAAGATCAGTTTGTCATCCGCATACCACCCTCAGTCAAATGGGCAAACTGAAAGGGTTAACCAGTCTTTGGAGAAGTTTTTACGAAGCTACACATCGGAGTTCCATGACAACTGGTCCTCCTTGTTGCCCTGGGCGGAATTTGCCTGTAACAACTCCTGTCACTCATCTACCAAAACCTCTCAGTTTTTTTGCAATTATGGTTTTCACCCCAGATCTAACTCCTTGTATTCACTCCAGTCTGTTGGTATCCAGGAGATCCTCTCCACTGCCAGGGATCTCAGAGTTATCTGGAGGAAAGTACACTCATCATTGAGACAAGCCTCACTTGTTGCAAAAAAAAATTCAGACCGACACCGTACCACCTGCTCCCTTAAGGTTGGCCAGAAAGTGTGACTGTCTACAAAAAATATCAGGCTCAGACAGCCTTGCAAGAAGTTAGAGGAGCGGTCTTGGGTTCCGCGGAGACAACTCCATGCCCCCAGACAGTTGAAGGAGTTCTTTAGGAAATTTCCAAGAAAAACTGGATGTCGGGGTGCCTTGACTCCTCCTCAAGGGGGGGGGGGGGTACCGTCGCGACTCTCACCTCCTGTCTGCAGTCGTCCCGGCCGTCGCTATGACGACCAGGACGTCACTTCCGGGATTTATCCTAGGCAACGGCCTCACGCTAACTGCAGCAGTGCCGCGTCCCGGCGGCTGGGGACAGCTGGGCACAGGAATAGGCAAGCCTGTGGGCTAATTAAGAAGGTAATTTGTATTAGGACCTCTGTCCATGTGATTCCACTGCCAGGCTCTGATTGGCTGGTACTGATATTTAAGGCAATGAGGTCTGCTACCTCATTGCCGGTTATAGCTTCTGTACTCCAGTCTGCTGACCTGCTTGTTCCCATTCCTGTCTTCTGAACCTCTATTGATTTCCCGTGTATGACCCTTGGCTTTGAATTGGACTTCGCTTGTGTATCCTGTGACCCTGACCTTTGGCCTGTTTACCGTTTCTGCTATCCGCTTGTGACCCCTGACCTCGGCTTGTTTACTGGTACTGTTGTCTGCTGCCGGCCCTTGACCTCTGCGTGGACCTCACTCTGCTTGCCTGGGTTCTCCCCAGCCGGTACACACTTCACGACCCTCTGTCAGTCTGCGGCCCAGTCTGTCCCCACCATCAGGGGCTCCAGTGAACACCTGATTGGCAGAGTAAATTCCGGATTGTGTTGTGCCGGCTGGAGGGGTTCCTAACAGTAGTGTTTGGTTATGTGCTCTCTGTACGGCGCTGCAGACCCTTTGAGGGTAAAACAAAATGATAATAATAATAATACCAAATCTCACTGCTTCTAAAGAGTAGTAACCAGCAAGTGAGTAAGAGGAGACAAATAAAAATAAATTAGAATATAAGCAGTTCTTGAATATTGCTCTTCTCTTCTAAATATTCTAAAATTTAAAAAAAGAATGTGAATTAATTGTGACATAAGAACTTATTGTATGTTTGATACTGTATGTGACCTTCTTATCGATCTCACTGCAAGCTGCTTTCCCTCAGTCTTCGGACTTCTTTTATTAAAGCCAATAAATTGACTGCCACACAGCCAAGTTTATTGGCTTACTTAAAGGAACGCAAAAGGAAACAAATTGAATGGGGAAGAAGATTTTAGAGAGGTGCAAAGTAAAGGAAGCCAAGGAGCCAATATATGAAGCTTTAAATCTTGCGGAAATGTCTCTGCATGGTTTAGGCAAAATTAAGTTATGGGGCTATAGATATCTCCTACCTTAACCAAACTAAGACACAATAACCCAATAACTATTTATTAAGCTCTGAAAGGCTTTTGGAGCTTATCCCTAATTTCTAACACCATCTAAAGATGGCATTAGCAGTTCTAGCCTATGAGAGTAACACAGGTAAGGGATCTATTGACCACTCCCTGTCAGTCTGGGCTCTCCGCCCCTCCCTCCTGTGGACAAGCATTCGCAGTAAAGACACCTGGTTAGGACCAGAAAGTTCCTTCTTTCACCTTTGCGATAAGCAAATGGTGAAAGAACTCTGTGGTGTTGAAGTCGTATAATTGGATGAACGAAAGTATATTGGTTTAATATTGGTTTGCCGTGCGTATTGCGAAGCGTACGCCACGTGTTACGTGACGTGGTGCGTTCGCGCGGTAAAATACGCACGCACACACTCGCATTACAACAGTTAGTTATTTATATAATTTCATATTGGTTCTGTTACACTGTAATTCAGGAGCAGATAGTATTCGGTTTATTATTAGTCTATATATATATATATATATATATATAGTGATTATATGTACATTGTAGTGTTATTAAAGGTTTAGGTAATAGGAAAGGTGTCATGCCTGATATCATATTGAAGCCCTAATCAACTGTCCGGTGCAGCTGTCCGGTGCAGTCGGCGAAGAGATCACACATTGCATACTTTAGTTATAGATATTAGAAAGTAAACCTTTGTATGATACTGGCTATGAAAGGAGCAGACCCCCTGGAGAGAAGACCCCCACCTTTGGATTCCTTAGATTGAATCAACCTATTACCTGTCTGGCCTGGACCCACCCAACGTCTGGACCTATAGAAACAATCTACGTCATCTCTATTGTTAACAATGAAACACTGACTGTATATATATTAGCTGCATCTCACTGGGGCCTCAGTCAACTCTGACACAGTATTCTAAACAGAATATTGTCCATCGGGTCCCGTGGGTGCGCAGCGTGCGCAAGCGATTGCATTTGGTATGTATTATCTTTTGGTATTGGCTGTGCTGTACTGTACTTTATCATAATATAATAATGTATTGAATTGTTGACTATTTACATCTGCTAAAATAAACCACCATGTGCTTTGGACACACATACAATTGATTGGGCAATGCTTATTTTAAAACAATAGAATTACTTTAACAATTTGGGGGCTCTTGAGTTAGGAGTTACGTTACCGGCAGGTATGCAACGCTTACGATATTCGGTTCCTCAACAAAGGGTGGATTGACGGACGCGTCGCATAAAGCAGGAAAGAACGTAATGCGTCTAATACCTGTGGTTCACTGTGTGTTGCGAAACCGAATGTCCGTTGTTGCATAGACTGAAGGAACGCTAAAAGGTAAGAGATAAAGTGCGGTTGATCAAATCAACGAAAACGAGAACTAGACATGATGATTGTTTAAAATGGTGGCAAATGGAAGGTAGCACGTGGCAGAGCAGCGTATGCACAGCGGAAATCAGAGTACCGGAAATGAGCGTTCCGGAAGTGTGCGTTGCTAAGCGTGGCAAACTGAGCGCAAACACGCCCCCGATAAATTCGGTCGGGGCGGGAAGTACAGCCAATACCAAAAATGTAAAAATGGTAACTAGTAACTTGTATGTTGTTTTAAGTAATGTTAAAAGTAATGTTTCAGGACAAAGAAGAGGAACGGTCCCACCAGCAGGGGCAGCTGCTGAAAGTGGTGAGAATAATGAAAAGGTTAACACAGGTGGAGACATCCATTGTACTGCAGCAGCAATTTCAGCAACTAGTTTTAATGTTTTGGTAGACTTACATCCTGTCTGCACAACAACAGTTCCCAATGGGAAAGCAGACAGGAATAGTGATGTTCCCTTAAAACATGTAGCAAAGCATGATCCATGCACTAGGTCTGAAACATTTTCAATTTTGTCTGATTTCCCTGATCCTAGGAAGGATTTGACCAAATGTCAGAAATTTATTAGATATTATGGTAATATGTATGAGCCAACTAATAACGATTGGCGAGTATTATTGAAGACCTGTCTTCCTCTCAATACTGATATACAAAAGTTCATTAAGGATTTTATGTTGGAGGAGGATGAATCCTTAACCGAGGATGATAATCAGGACAATATTAGACATATAATCACACAGTTGGCCATATATTTTCCAGTGATAGTGGATTGGAGTAAAAGTTTTACTATCCAGCAAAAAGATAGTGAAAATGCAACAGACTATTTTTGCAGAGCTTTGATAGCAATGGGCTAATATACTGGGGTACCAGACATAAAAGATAATGTATATTACAGGGAGATTGCTGTTAAAGTTCTAATGGATGGCCTCAGGGAAAACTTGAAAAGAAGGGTGCAAACTTCATTACCAAACTGGAAAGGAATCACTGTAAGTGTTCTCAGGGAGTCAGCTATAGGACATGATAAAAATATATGTAAAGAGGAAAAAGCACTAAGTGATAGGGTAATGATGGTAAGTATCCCAGCACTAGAGGGACTGCACACACGACCACCAGCATACAACCCACATAACAGGAAACCCAGAATAGTGAGATGTTACAATTGCAGAGAAGAAGGACACATTAGGAGAGATTGTAAAAAGGAAGAGAAACAACAGGAGTTGAGGAAGTGTTTTCAATGCAGTAAAATGGGACACCTAGCAAAACATTGTGCAGACATGACAGGGATGTGTTTCTACTGCCGTAAGAAGGGACACATGAGTAGGAACTGTGTAGAGAGAAGAATGGATACCTGGGTTGGAAATCACATAGACATCCACAAAGGAGGCGTACACTTCTCTCAGAGGTTCCCCTACAATTGATTGCACACTCTGTAACAACTAATATTCTGGGGGAAAAATATAGCCGACTCTAGAGTTAAACTGTGGTAAGTATTAGTGTGCAGGGAATGGATTTAAAAAAGGTAATCTTTGTTGATTTTGTTTGTTCGTTTTATGTTGTTACATGTTCGTTTTCCTAAATCGCTGGCCGATGGCAAAGAACAGAAATGTTTGTTTTGTTTGCTGTTTTAAGATAACTATCTTGTTTTTCTTCTCACAGGTAAAGGGGACACAAAAGGAGTTTAGACTTAGTGATCAAAAGGGGAGATAGAGAAATAGAAGAATCCCTCTTGAAAGACAAATTAACAATAGACAATTGGACCACTCTTTTGTTTTAGGCTGCAGTGACTCATGATAATTTGTTTGGCTGAGAATCATTATCCAACAATGAAGTATGTACATACTTTGCTCCAAAATATCGTTTTATGTATTTCAGAGAAAATATGAGTCACTAAGAGTAAATTTTTACATTTCTCTATCATAAGTTAGAAAAGTCCGTTGAAAAGGTATGTAGTCAATGAGATACCGAGTTCTTAATGAACAAATGACGGACGACACTGGATTGCACTGTTAAGACCCCCTAGTCAAGTATGGGGAGGGGGTCATAGTTAGCAAATAGCTAAGGGGAGCAGTGGAATGAATACAGCCATTTCCCCATAGAGTCAGCGTCCAATCCAGCTGTCATTTTGTTGTAAAAATCTCCCTTTCTACATGTATGTTTGTATTCAAACCTTTGTATTCCCATCATTCATTGCTTTCCTATTTCCCATTCTTTACACAAATGCTAGTCTCTCCCTCTCTCTCTCTACCTCTACCTTTCTCTCTCTCTCTCTCTCCCTCTCTCTCTCTCTCCCTCTCCCCCTCTCTCTACCTCTCTCTCTACCTCTCTCTCTCTCTACCTCTCTCTCTCTCTCTCTCTCTCTCTCTCTCTCTACCTCTCCCTCTCTCTCTCTCTCTCTCTACCTCTCTCTCTCCCTCTCTCTCTCTCCCCCTCTCTCTCTCTGCTCTGGTAGAGATAAAATCAGACACAGTCTCAACAATGGGGCTAAAACATATTTTATTTTTTTACATAAGACAAATTCAGAGATACACACACTAGATTGACATAAGTTACAGAAACAGTCAGGGGTTTTGTTTTCATGTGTATAGAAACTGCTGATTTTTAAGCAGAAAGGTTCTGTTGTGGAAATACGATTCATGTTTTATAGATTGCATATCTGTTTTGGTTTTTTTTGTTTTGGTTCGTGCCTCCTGTACAAAATTGTGCCTTTATATGGATGCACAAAGGGTGGGGAGGACAGGAGAACAGAAGAATGCTAGAAGTTAGGCATACAGATATGCATTTCTGTATAGAACATTGGAGTAGGATTTTTACCACAAGATACGACATAATGTGAAACCCTAGAAAATGTAGAATTTTCGTGTTTTATATTTTTCACTGTTAGACAGACATGTACTGGATACTGTTATATTTGAAGAAAGTGTTATAGAAAGAGACCCCTTTGCCTTTCCCACTTAGTCAAGTAGCTGAATATGAGGTACTGAGAATGACATGGTGAGTTGGCAGAGGGAAAATCGATTGATATACATTGGTCTTTAGCATTTTTCTAGTCTAGAGGGCGATGTTGAGGTGACTGAGAAATCGTTTTATAGCAATACCAGCACATGATTAGGACACTACATAGAGGACTTTATACAGTGACACAGTTACCAACTGAAGTAGCTGCTAGTAAGGTCCACACTTACACGCACAACCATACATGGCTGTCACACCAGGGAGAACATAGCTGTCAAATAGACAGCAGGGTTTTATGTGACAGCTAACAAATCTATGTTTTGTTTTGTTTTTTGTTGTATTGTTTTAGTTTTAAAATGTGAACACACACACACACACACACACACACACATGCACGCATACATATATTGGTTAATATAGGAAGATTTGTGTTACCTGAGGGATAAACTGTCTGGAAGGTGAAGAGATGTGGTGAGGAGTCTGGTGGACTCTGGAGAGATGGACAAGGTAGACGAATAGAGCCATCCCATATCCCTCCTGCTGATGGGTTTTCCTCCAGGTAAAACAAATACACGTCATCCAATTACCACCATGCAGGATCCTCAAGTATACACTGGTGTACCAATGAAAAATGTCTGGGTAGAGGTGTATTGAAATGTGTCTAATGTATTACTGTATCATACTCAAAACTTTTGTTATTCAATGTGATAGTCCTAGAGTTATAATAGATGATAGGGGTATTCATGTTATTGATAATAGATGTATAATGTATGAGTAGTGGTAACAAATCACATACTTTCAGTTAGCCATAAACCAGTGTGAACATAAAGTAGTGGTACTCGGTAGAATGAATTGAATAGAATAAGAGTTGGAACTTGATTGAAGTGACTGATAGCTTCGGCCACTAGTCCTTTCCCGCTACCAAGAGATCACCCCTGGGCAGACTCCTAACCTGTCAGTTTTTGAAATGTTCTTGACCCCTCGTGAGATGTGATTGTAACTGGGAGGCTAGGTTAGACCTTGAGAGAAGGTAAATAGTGAGACAGCAACCGAGAACGTCCAAAACAATGTTTCCTGAAAGGTCACACTAACTGTCAGGATGTTGGATCAGGAGAGTAAGTTGTGGAGCAGTAATTTCTTAAGCTTAGGTTATTCGCCAGACAGGTACCAGGTGTAGGCTACTGGCTTCAAGGGTAGCAGAGACACACTGGTGCCCATACCACCCACTGCAGAGGGGCCAACACTCAGAGAAGGGTCCAAGGGCACTCATGAGTCTGTACTGGAAGGCCTCGAATGCAGTTAGTAGCACCTGAGCCAAAGGCTAAGACTGTTGTCCAGCATGAAGTTGTATTTTTTCCTGTTTTGTGTTCTCTCATTTCATTTTCTTCTCAGGGCGGTTAATTCTTTTGATTATTAGCAGATGACAGAGACTGGTTCAGGTAATGATAAGGAGGTATTGGCAGTTAGTAGCATAATCAGTTCAGTCAATTACTCTATTCAATTCAGGGGTAAAGGAAAATTTAGAAACCTTGGAGCTTGGAGAAAGTGCGAGGGGCTATTGTCTGAGTAGCATTACGTCCGTAAGTACGGCGACCCCATAGTTAAAAAAGAGATACACCCAGCGATGCCAGTCCAGTAATATCCGGACTCGAGCAGGCATCCTTGAGAATGATTATCATTCTTGGAAGGGTAAGGTTTTAGACCAAACAAAGTGCTGGGTGTGCTCACATGTGCCTCAGTGATTATATCAAGTAGGATTAGTTCTCTTTCCACTAAATAATCTTGAGGTACCCGAACTATAGGCGGGAGGTCACTAAGGGAAAAAGTAGGACACCTAGGTCCCTTAGTCTGAAGTCTCCCAATGCTTTGCAAGCCGATCACTGTTAAATCTGAGTATTGAGAGACTGGGAAGAACGAACAGACAATAGCCCGCCCACAAGTGTTGATGAAAAGAACTGGTGACATTATTAGATGTGTGTATATTAACGCAAGCTGAAGGAGATTGCATATGACATTATTGATAGACATAGGATGATGCTATTGATGAACATGAAGTGTTTAAATGTATTCTGAGCTTAAAGACATGCGTTGGACAGAAGAACCTGTTAAACCTGAAGAACTGTAGTAGACAATTCTGTAAAGCTGAAACACGTTCTACTGTACCTTGTACCTTTCCAAATAATGTATTAAGTGTTTTATTGCACCCTTGAAGGGCATACAAAAGGTTATCTCCAAGCTCCAGAAGTGTACGGTTTATAGTAAAAAAAAAAAAAAAGAAATCGTTTAGAGGATTAAGACTCTCTCTTATGATAACTTGTTCAGATCGACAAACAGCGTGGACATACTCCAAGGGGGATTTGTATTACATAACAATGAAACGTGGTACTGAGATCCTGCATATAACATCTTTAAGGTGATAGTTTATTGTACTATCAAAGGGTGAACTGTTGAAGTCGTATAATTGGATGAACGAAAGTATATTGGTTTAATATTGGTTTGCTGTGCGTATTGCGAAGCGTACGCTGATTACGCTGTTACGTGACGTGGTGCGTTCGCACTGTAAAATACGCATGCACACACTCGCATTACAACAGTTAGTTATTTATATAATTTCATATTGGTTCTGTTACACTGTAATTCAGGAGCAGATAGTATTCGGTTTATTATTAGTCTATATATATATATATATAGTGATTATATGTACATTGTAGTGTTATTAAAGGTTTAGGTAATAGGAAAGGTGTCATGCCTGATATCATATTGAAGCCCTAATCATCAGCAGCTGTCCGGTGCAGTCGGCGAAGAGATCGCACATTGCATACTTTAGTTATTGATATTAGAAAGTAAACCTTTGTATGATACTGGCTATGAAAGGAGCAGACCCCCTGGAGAGAAGACCCCCACCTTTGGATTCCTTAGATTGAATCAACCTATTACCTGTCTGGCCTGGACCCACCCAACGTCTGGACCTATAGAAACAATCTACGTCATCTCTATTGTTAACAATGAAACACTGACTGTATATATATTAGCTGCATCTCACTGGGGCCTCAGTCAACTCTGACACAGTATTCTAAACAGAATATTGTCCATCGGGTCCCGTGGGTACGCAGCGTGCGCAAGCGATTGCATTTGGTATGTATTATCTTTTGGTATTGGCTGTGCTGTACTGTACTTTATCATAATATAATAATGTATTGAATTGTTGACTATTTACATCTGCTAAAATAAACCACCATGTGCTTTGGACACACATACAATTGATTGGGCAATGCTTATTTTAAAACGATAGAATTACTTTAGCAGTGGCCATACAGTCAACTCCAGGTCAGTCTCTTTTCGGATGCGCATGACTTTTAATAAATAGGTCTAAAAATGCATCACTTATTGCTGTGAAATGCATCAAAAGGAGATGCTAATTATCAGTGTGAATATGCAATCATTAATAAATAAGCCCCTAAGCGATTTGAGTGATGGGTTTGCTGTCTCATAGATAGCATATATGTCATTCTAAGTTTAATGGGACATGCAATCCTCTGCTTTTTGAGCCTTTATTACTAGTTTCAGCTACTGTTTAACCATAGACTGTTTTGGGATGTGGTTTGTACTGTTTGTAATAAAGGGGAAGGAAACTTTCAATAATACTTCTAAATTAAGCAACAATGGGACGTCACACTGCAAAAATGTTAGCAGTTCTTATTTAATTTAAATACCATGTCTAATATAAATGATGTACAACTCTACTTGTTTGTACTCGGACAGAACATTACAGTACAGTTTATATCTTGATATAGAAACACACTGGTATCTCTTCAAAATTCGTATTAGGATTTAGGCATCCATCTGTCAGCTAAAAATTCAGTTTTACATGTATCACATCATCTTCCTTCCAATGGATACAGTGACAAGACTATATTTTTAATCACAAAAACACATGTTCAATCTTTAGCCTCCTTATTTGCACACATGCAAACTGGTGAGATAAAAAAAATAACAGCAAAGAGTAGGAATAAATGTAAACAAAAATGTAAACAGTTATTAAAAAAATGCCTTAAGATTGTTTTTGCCTTTGTTTACCTTTTTACAAATAGAGACATGAACCTAAGTTATTTGCAACAAATTAAATTTTAGAGTATTAACACCCTGAGCTTAACCCCTCCCCTTTTTATTAAATGTTAAGCAATTCCATGGGGTAACATATTAATATAGTTGATGAGATTGAAAAAAGACACCAGTCCATCAAGTTCAACCTATTTTGGATCTCCTGCGATCCTGCACTTATATTTGAAATTGACCCAGATGAAGCAACTGCCTATCTGTTTCAATCAATCCTGACCCAATATTGCAGTCCTATTTCTCCCTGGATCAACTAGTATCCTTCATTTTAATTAACTGTTGTGACCCTGGATACCCTTTTCTGCTAAAAATTTGTGTAACCCTTTCTTGAACATATCAATTGAATCTGCCATCACAACCTTCCCTGGCAATGAATTCTATATCTTGACTGCCCTTACTGTAAAGAACCCCTTCCTTTTCTGGTGTGAAACTTCCTCTCCTCTAACCTTAGGGGGTGAACACGTGTTCTGTGTGCAGTTTTGGCAGGCATTCAATTGTGAGTTGCATTCACATTCTTTCCATCAAGAGAGAAATGCTCTCATGGATCACTGCTGTAAAATGTGGAATCAATTATTATTTCCTTTCCCTACTCCATGGCAGCCCTTACAATGGGTTAATCCCTGATCAGCTAGTGTAGACAGGAAGAAATTTGTCTCACCTGGCCCCTATAAAAGGCAGCTCCACCTCTTCCTCAGTGTCTTTTCTTCCTGTCTCAACAGTGTTAGGACAGGATAGTGTAGTGAGTGTTTGTTATTTTTGTTTGTTATGTTATTCGAGAGGGCTTACCTGAGTTTATGTCTTTTTCTTCTGAGCTAGCTGCAGGGCAGTTTCAGCTGGGCACGGGTGTTCTCTTTGATTGAATCTTATGAGACTCCCGGGGTTGTGCACACAGGAGCGCCCGGAGGACAAGGCGCATGGAGGACGCGTTATACGTTGCCAGCAGCGCTGATTCTCTGGCAGACTCATCTGTGGAAAGAATCAGGTGGTAAGTATGCTAAGACTCACTATGATGATGTCGAGAGCAGGCACCATGTTAGCAGCTGTAGCCCATTATCAATGAGGTTCAGTCTTTGCTTGGTGTTGGAAGCTGCAGGACTTGGCAGCTATTAGTGCACTATGGACCAAGAACCAGCTCCAAAAAAGCCGAAGAACACCCCAAGGTAAGCCCTTAGTAAGGGGTACTTTTTATTCCTAAGGATAGGTTACTTAGTTTATTTTCTATGTGTTTACAGTGCCTCTGTTGAGCTTGTGCAGGGAAAAAGGATATGTAAAGTGAACAATCGGGTGTGTGCAGCCTGTGATGGCAGGTTGCCGAAGGATTGTACTGACCCATTATGTGTATCATGCACCCTGGAAACTGTAGAGGAGCCAGCACCCTGAACAATTCAGACAGTTCTTTTCATGGATGGCTAGAGCAATGCAGGAGTTTCAGGCCCCAGAACAGAGAGCTACAAGGGCCAGGGTCCCTACAATTGAAGATATGGAGGAAATAAGGCCAGGGGCGTCCTCCAAAACATTCAGATCTACTCAGGAATGGGATTCGGACTCCGATAGTGAGATTGAGGTGAAAGAGGAGCCCAGAATGTTTAATTTGGATACTGTAAATATTATACTGAAGCATTTTAAAGAGCCATCAGTACCAATCAAACTGCAGGATACATTGTTTGCAGAGCCCCGAGGCAAGTCTAGAGTGTTCCATATGCATAAAGTAGTTAAAGATTTGGTTACTAGAATGTCAGGCTCTAGATAAAAGTAATCCTAACATGGGGAGGCTAAATTGCATGTACCCTTTTCAGGATGAAGATGCTGAAATGGTGTTAAGTGCCTAAAGTGGATTCAGCTATAGCTGGCCTATCCTCAAGTACCACTCTACCATGGGATGATGGGGGTCCATTGAAAGATGCTATGGATAGGAAAATGAAGACTTCATAAACCCTAAAATCTGGGGTAGCCATGGCTTTGGTAGCTAGAGCTAGAGCCCTGAGACTATGGGCCAATACTCTATATACGGATATTGAGGATAAGATAAATAGACTGAATTTTCTCATATCCCTAGAAATTATGCAAAAAAGTATTGATTTCTTGTGTGCATCTGCATTGGATACGATTGTGTTTTCGTCCAGGAGCATGACTTCAGCAGTAGTAGCGAGAAGGGTGCTCTGGCTACGTCCGTGGGTGGCAGATCACCAATCTAAAAGCCGTCTGACAACGCTTCATATGAAGGCAGTTTTCTGCTTGGCGAAAAACTGGACAACTTTATGCAGAGGTTAGCAAGTGGCAAAGCTAATGGGTTACCACAGGACAGAAAAGTGAGACGTTTATTTTCTTATTCTCCAAAACAGCCCATACCTACAGGCCGGGGAGACAATATTCTAGACAACAGGATAGTATGGTAAGACAGTCTTTTCAGGCCTTCAGACCAAGAAGTGGGAAGCAAGGACAGCAAAGACCCCAATGTCTATCTACTAATCCAGTCCCCACTAACTTCAGTGGGTGCAGGATATCATGCTTTGCAAAAGTTTGGATTCAGACCACACAAGACAAATGGTCCAGGGCATAGTCACCAAGGGATATGCTATAGAGTTCCATACATACCCTGTAGACAACAAATGCATTCAATCAAGAAGTCCCTCGTCTACCCTAGAATGGCAGGCATTGGAGGAAAGTCTCAGAGGCCTGGTGAGAACAAGAGCTATTGTATCAGTACCGTCGCCACGAGAAAGAAAAGGGTTCTACTCCAGATGGTTCCTTGTCCAGAAACCATCAGGTGCCTTCAGGACGGTGCTAGATTTAAGGGCTCTCAACTACTATGTGCGAGCAAAACATTTCAGGATGGAATCTGTCAACACAATTCAAAGCACTAGAAACAGGAGATTTTCTAATGGCAATAGACTTAAAAGAAGCATATTTCCATATTCCGATCACATCCCATCACCAACAGTTCCTAAGGTTTTGCATTCTAGGGCATCACTTCCAGTTCACTTGTCTTCCGTTTGGCCTTTCCACATCTCCAAGAACATTCACCAAGGTCCTTGTAGGGCTAATGGCGGCGCTCAGGGAAAGAGGAGTGACCTTGTGGCCATATCTGGAATATATTTTAGTTTCGGCAAAATTAGAAGAAACAGCCTGGGAAACTACATCTCAAGTGATTCAGTTTCTGCAACAACATGGTTGGTTAGTCAATATAGAAAAAAGCCAGTTGATACTATCACAACAGCTTGTATTTCTAGGAGTGCAAATAAATACACGTATGGACAAAGTCTGCCTCTCTCAAGAAAGGGTCGGCAAAATCCAGTCGTTAGCACACCTGATTCAAATCCAACCTTGTGTGTCAGCGAGAACATGTCTGCGCCTCCTAGGAATGTTTTCCTCAACAATAGGAATACTCCCATGAGCGAGGTGGCATATGAGAGTTCTTCAAGCAAACCTCTTTGCGCAGTGGGATCATACAGTGGGGCCCTAGACTCCAAAATCAATCTCAATGTCAGCCAGGCAGTCCTTACATTGGTGGCAGTTCCTGGGCCTGAGAAAACAAAGTGTGACCCTTTCGGTACCAGACTGGTATATCCTTACCACAGACGCCAGTGCACAAGGTTGGGGTGCTCACATGCAAGTTATGGTCACGCAGGGCACTTGGCAAGACGAAGAGAGAATTCTTCAGGCGAACATCTTGGAGATGAGAGCAGTCTGGCGGGCGGTTCAATACTTCCAGCCCTATCTATGAGACAAGCATCTACGAGTCTTCTCCGATAATAGGACTGTGGTTGCCTTCATAAACAAGCAAGGTGGCACCAAGAGCAGAACAATGTTGGCAGAAATAACCGCTCTGATGGCGTGGGCAGAGGCAAATCTGAGATCTCTCTCAGCCCTTCACGTAGCAGGCAAAGACAACATAGTGGCGGATTACTTGAGCAGACACCAAGTTCACCCAGGAGAGTGGGAGCTGCACAAAGAAGTCTTTCAGCTGGTACAATGCAGATTTAGAACACCAGAAATAGATCTTATGGTCACAGGAAGCAATACCAAGGTACCCCTCTTCTACTCCCGTCACAAAGACATCAGAGCCCTAGGGATAGATGCCCTATCAATACAGTGGAACTTCAAACTGGGGTAGGTGTTTCCTCCCTTTCCACTCATCCCTCAGATACTCAGAAAATTAAGGAAAGAGAAAGTGGAGGTGATAGCGATCCTCCCGGCGGGGCCAAGGTGTCCCTGGTTCGCTGTAGCACAGAGAATGGTGCTGGAACATCCATGGCTGTTACCGATCAGGCCAGACCTCATACATCAGGGTCCAGTTTTACATCCAAATCCAAACTCCCTGAGTTTGATGGCATGGAGACTGAGAGGCAATTACTAAAATCCAAAGGGATCTCGGATGATGTAATAGACATTCTAATTCACGCCTCTGTGATTTAATACAGATTCTGGAAAAATTTCTGTTGGGCAGGAGACATGGCGAAGGATCCCATGTCTGCCAGTGTGCCCGGTGTGTTAGAATTTCTCAAAGATGGTTTGGTAAAGGACTAGCACCTGCTACGCTGAAGGTACAAGTATCGGCCCTTAGCATCCTTCTTGATATCAAACTGGCGTCTCAGGGTCTTATCTTCCAGTTTTTTCAAGCACTAAAGAGGTTACGCTCAATACGGAAACCATTCTTAGCCCCTTGGGACCTTAATATTGTTTAGGATCCCTTAACAGCCGATCCGTTTGAACCGTTACAAGACATATCTCTTAGATGCCTCACTCTAAAGGTACTCTTTTTGTTGGCTATCACTTTGGCTCGTCGAATAGGGGACATACATGCTTTATGGTGTGAAGAACCCTTTCTGAATATCTAAGAAGATAGAGTGGTTCTCAAGACAAATCCGGATTATTTACCCAAGGTGGTATCTTCATTTCACATCACTCAGGAGCTGATTCTGCCATCTTTCTGTCCTCATCCCGCTAATAGTGACGAAACACGTTTCCACACCCTAGACCTAGTAAGGGCTATATCTACGTTCATCATCAGAACAAAAAATCTGAGGAAAACAAAGCAACTATTTGTGCATCCGGAAGGTCCTAACAAAGGACAGGCAACATCCAAACCCACATTGGCAAAGTGGATCAGAGAAGTGATTGCACAGGCCTACAGGCGGAAAGGGCAGGAGGTACCTAAAAGACTGAAAGCACATTCAACTAGGGTGGTAACAACCTCCTGGGCACATAGAACACATGCATCGGTAACTGACAGCTGTAAGGCAGCCGGATGGTCGTCTGTGCACACTTTTTCTAGCCATTATCTTCTTGACGTTTCAGTCTCTAAAGAAACACAGTTTGGGAGAAAGATTCTCCAACAAGCACTGTGAATAAATTTTCTGTTTGACTTTATTAAGGTGTTGGTTTATTGCCCTCCCAATTTCTGTACTGCTTTGGTATATCCCATTGTAAGGGCTGCCATGGAGTAGGGAAAGGAAAATTGAGAATTATACTCACCATTAATTTCCTTTCCTTGAAATACTCCATGGCAGCCCTATATTTTCCCACCCTTGTTCTGTAGTTATGTATAGGACAGCTTGGGAAGTTACGAAAGACACTGAAGAAGAGGAGGAGCTGCCTTATATAGGGGCCAGGTGGGACAAATTTCTTCCTGTCTTCACTAGCTGATCAGGGATTAACCCATTGTAAGGGCTGCCATGGAGTATTTCAAGAAAAGGAAATTAACGGTGAGTATAATTCTCAATTTTCAAAGCATAGGGCATATGAACAGTCATCTTGTAACAATGACAAATATATATGTAAATCATCCCATACCATGACAGAACTTTACAGATGTTTGGTATTACATGGAACCTTGTTATCTATATCAATGCAAGCTGTTGTTCTCTGTTTTCATGTTTTGCTGAGGCAGAATGCTGAAAAGAAAACAGAAGCCTCTGATTGATCAAACATATCATAGGTTAGCCCTTGTGTTTGGGATATGAATCCTCCTTCAGGCAATAGGAGAAAACATCATAATGTCCTAACACTGCAACCCCAATTTATTAGGAATATTCACAATTGTCCAAATTAATTGAACAATGTCACAGAAACACAACTGCAGTTAATGGGAGCCTGTTATCAATGAAAAAAACACATCATAAACGGTTCATATGAAAATTCAATACAAAAATGCATTACACTTTTGATATTCTTTCAAAATTGACATTAAAACCATTTGGCACCAGAGTATTGAGAATATATATCCAGTATGTTCCCTTCTTCTTTATGACAGCAGGCCTGATTCATTCATCACCATCATCTTCAATTATTTATATAGCGCCAGCAAATTCCGTAGCGCTTTACAATTGAAATGAAAGTTAAGCAAAAAGTAAGTAAGGCAAATCCATGTTGCATTGGAGGTATTGGTAAATTTAAAATGTGATGGCAGATTTATATTTGGGGTAGGGCATGTCCTAGATCAACTTTATATGTCAGTGTACAAATAACCTATCAAGTATGTGTGTGATACATGAAAAAGCAGATAGTATTTTCCTTATGTGTAAAATAATAAACTCATTTGCACCCCTTGCATTGCAACATGATTTTGTCCAGAAACCTTGAGTAAGAAAACTTACTCAATTTTTTGCTTAACTTTCCTTAATGAAACAGGCCCAGCAAGTCTATCCTCACCTCTATTATTTAAAGAGATATACTCAACACCAGGAAAGCTGGGGTGTACAGGGTCAGCAATTTGTGCCTCATTAAAATGCTACCAAATTGCATGGTTTTCAGTTTTCATCTTATGCCTCTGATGTTCATACATTTATTCCCTCAGTTTACTGATTGCTCTACATATCTATTGTGTTGTGCAGGGACAAAATAACAAACCTTGTAAGATGAGAAAATCTATTTTTCCTTAATGTGACAAAACTAGAGATGCTCACTGACCCACGTGAAGTGGTTTTGGTTTTGGATCTGGATTAGCTTTGTGTTTTTGTTTTGGCAAAACCACCCTCATGTGTTTTGGTTTTGGTTTTGGATCTGTATTTTTTTATAAAAATTGCTAAAATATGCTAAAATAACATAATTTTGCTCTTTTTTTATCCTATATTATTATTAACCTCAATAACACTAATTTCAAGTAATTCACAGTCAATTTTGATCACCTCATAGGTCACATTATTATTTTCATACATATTTGGACAAATACTGCAGCGATCTGGCTGGTTGGTAAGCAACAGAGCAATGACTCAAATACACAGCAGTTCCTACCACATCTAGGACACATTTGCACACAGCAGTGGCAGAAAAGAAAAGTGGGGCAAGATGGAATTGTCCTTGGATCATGAAATCAGTTATGGTTCATTTGATTGCTCCACCTGTTTCTTGGATAAGTGAGGTAATTCTACAGCTAATATATGGCAACAAGCGCTGACCCCCACCCCTCCGGGATGCATGTTTTTATCAGACACACACCAATCCAGGGTGCCAGTCAATGCACTAAAAAGAGCGACTGTAATTCCCAGCAAAAAGCTAGTTCATCAGTGATCTTCGATTCAGCCCCAATTCCCACAAAATAATAATCTAGTTAGGTACCTTTCATGTAAAGTGCAGGTTACAAACACTTGATGAAACAGCAGCAAAGTGGAAGGTAATACATATACACGTCTATTTAGACATCCATACTTACATTACTTCTGCAAGCAACGTTATGCTTTGTTAATAAAAGTGTTGTCTTTATACTGTTCAAAAATATTTAAAAAAGTCCTCCACCATTCTTTGGATGTTGATAGATGAGGTGGAATTACAGCAGAGGTGTCACTAATTCTGGTCAATACTTTTTTAGTAGACAAGATCAGATGTCAAAATGTTGTACTGAGTCATCTGCATCATGAATGGGTGTCTTCGATTTTTGCAAAGCACACAACAATATATACCACATGTAGGTAACATTGGCACACAGCGGTAGCTGAAAGTAAAAATGGTGCAAGGTGGACGTGTCCTTGGGCCCTCCCACCCACCTTTATGTTGGATCTCAAAAAGGACATGCACACTTTAACAAACCAAGCACTTCAGCCACAAAAGTGCCACTTCTTGTGGCTGAAGTGCTAGGTTTGTTTGGGCCCCCACAAAACAAGGTAACAATGGCCTTAAGCCACCTAAGGTAACAGTGTTGTTAATGAACTCTACTGTGGCAAGATGTTGTCATCATCCTCAGCCTCATCCTCACCCTCATCAGTGTGTACATCATCCTCACACATTATTAGTTCATCACCGCTGGAATCCACCCTTACAGAAGTCTCAGTATTTTGAACTAATTGGCATAACAGTCCTTCCTCGTGGAACTTAAAGTTCATTTTTATGAACATCATCTTTTCCACATTTTGAGGAAGTAGCCTTCTACGCCGATTGCTGACAAGGTTCCCGGTTGTGC